>NW_022990921.1:0-170791 GCF_902827175.1 Gymnodraco acuticeps
ACTTTACTTATTAATATAAGCAAAAGTACATTGGCATTAAAAACGTAAGTGTCAGAAGTAAAAGTATTTCTGTAATGTGAATATTAATTTACTGGATTGTGATTATTGATGCTTAATAGTTGGTAAAGGTGCAGCTAATTGTTTTTACTTTGTGTACTGATGGATATCTTTACCAACAATTATATGTCATTGTTTATGTATAAGTTGTTGTGTATTTTGGATCAGGCAATAATCTGAATCTGTAAAGAAACTAGTAAGTAAAACCTGTTGTGGAGTAAAAAGTACAAACTCGGCTTTAAAAATGTGGTGAACTATAAGTAGAATAAAATGGAGATATCTTAGTAAAGTACATGGACCTTCAAATTGTACTCAAAACCAACATGTACCTACTTACTTTCCACCAATCTCAATCTTTATTTATATAACACATTTAAAACAACCTCAGTTGCCCAAAGTGCTGTACAGGGAACCAATCAAATGTAAAATAACACAATAGGAATATATATATCTGTGTCTCTCCGCAGACATCGCCAACAAGGTGCTCCTGTCCCTGTTCACGGTGGAGATGCTGCTGAAGATGTACAGCCTGGGATTGGCTCATTACTTCGTGGCGTTCTTTAACCGCTTCGACTGCTTCGTGGTGTGCGGCGGCATCATGGAGACCATCCTGGTGGAGCTGGGCATCATGCCGCCGCTCGGCATCTCCGTGCTGCGCTGCGTCCGCCTGCTCCGGATCTTCAAGGTCACACGGTGAGGAAAACAAACGCTCCTGATTCACAAATGAGGAGAAGCCTGCAAGTTCGTTCAGGAAGTCAACTCGAGCAGGTATTTGTGTTCAACATGTGAGAA
Organism: Gymnodraco acuticeps; assembly: GCF_902827175.1. Lineage (NCBI taxonomy): Eukaryota > Metazoa > Chordata > Actinopteri > Perciformes > Bathydraconidae > Gymnodraco > Gymnodraco acuticeps. The sequence continues at coordinate 850 of NW_022990921.1, forward strand.
GTAGAAAGTACAGGTATTTGTGTTCAACATGTGAGAAGTAGAAAGTACAGGTATTTGTGTTCAACATGTAAGAAGTAGAAAGTACAGGTATTTGTGTTCAACATGTGAGAAGTAGAAAGTACAGGTATTTGTGTTCAACATGTAAGAAGTAGAAAGTACAGGTATTTGTGTTCAACATGTAGGAAGTAGAAAGTACAGGTATTTGTGTTCAACATGTAAGAAGTAGAAAGTACAGGTATTTGTGTTCAACATGTAAGAAGTAGAAAGTACAGGTATTTGAGTTCAACATGTAAGAAGTAGAAAGTACAGGTATTTGTGTTCAACATGTAGGAAGTAGAAAGTACAGGTATTTGTGTTCAACATGTAAGAAGTAGAAAGTACAGGTATTTGTGTTCAACATGTAAGAAGTAGAAAGTACAGGTATTTGTGTTATGTAAGAAGTCAAAGTAAAAGTTGTCAGAAAAACAAGTAGTGGAGTAAAGTACTGATACCAGAAAAATGTACTTAAGTACAGAAACAAAGTATTTGTACTCCACTACTTCCACCTCTGCCCAACTCATACTATATGCTGCTTCTAATAAACATATCAAAGAAACACGCGAGTGGTCCGACTGAACTACAGATATACGTGTAGTTGAGAAAGTACCTGGATGTCTTAGAATTAGATCAGAAACGTTATCACAAGGGAAAATGGGTTTTGTGATAGTTGCTCTATTTTAGAATGAAATTAAACAAATATTTTCAAAATAATTAAAATATGTATATAGTCATAAGCATTTAAAGTAAGAATGTGCAATAAAAAGATACAATTTAATTAAATAAAGACATATATTTAAGCATAAGATGTTACAAATAAAATGACTAATAAAATATCAAATTCAATCAAATTAAAATATATATAGAAACATAGGAAGTTAAAGTAAGAATGTGCCATAAATATATCAAATTAAATATTATTATTATTATTAGTAGTAGTGTGTCTCGCTCTGATGTCACTGTGATGTCACTCTGTTTCTGCGCAGCCATTGGACGGCTCTCTCTAACCTGGTGGCGTCTCTGCTGAACTCCATGAAGTCCATCGCCTCGCTGCTGCTGCTGCTCTTCCTCTTCCTCATCATCTTCGCTCTGCTCGGCATGCAGCTGTTCGGAGGAAAGTTCAACTTCGACGAGACGCAGACCAAACGCAGCACCTTCGACGCCTTCCCCCAGGCGCTGCTCACCTGCTTCCAGGTAACTCAGGATCTGTTTCTCCCATCAGTATGATACCACGCTCATTAGACTAATATGTTATATATCATGGCTTTTATTCTGCTGAACCCACCGGAGGTTAGGTGAGGGTGGCAGACACACATCTCCCAAAAAGCGTGCACAGACAGTGGCGACTGGTCATTAGGGGCAGGTGGGGCACAGCCCCACCTAGTGTCAGCAGAAAGTATTAAAATAATGATTACAACAAAATGCAAAAAATTAATTAAAATATATATAAAATATATTTTAAGATCATGTTTAATCATCTGATTCGTCTGTACATTGCTGTTTTAGTATGTGTTCTTCTAATTAGTGTCTACAGTGTGTGCCTATTGAGCTGTTTAGAGCCATGTGGGACAAAACCCGATCCTGCCCCTCCCTCTCACTGTCTAAGTGAACGGTGACTGTAAAAACTACACTGCGCATGCTCAGAGTATTTTCCTATTTAATGTGTGTGGCAAAAAATAATGACCATAGGGGCATAGAGCTGCCATCCCCACCATACGTCATCTCACATCATTCAGAGCTGATTGGCTGTAAGTACGTGTGCCGCGAAAAGTGTGGTGTGTGAAGAGCAGGTGAAGAGGAGGAGAGAGACGCGTCCTAAAACCAGGAAGTAAGCTGCGCATGGCTTCCCTCCACAAAAAAGCAATGAGATTTCTCCATAGGATTTTAGAAAATAGCTCGAATCGAGTGGCCCATGGTGGTGGTGGGGTTATGGTATGGGCAGGCGTATGTTACGGACGACGAACACAGGCCACTCGATTCACAACATTACCCTAACCCTAACCCTACCCCTCACACCAGATACTGACTGGTTTTCGGACCCCCCCAATAAAGCAAAAATGCACGTTTCAGAGTGGCCTTTTATTGTGGCCAGCCTAAGGCACACTTGTGCAATAATCATGCTGTCTAATCAGCATCTTGATATGCCACACCTGTGAGGTGGGATGGATTATCTCGGCAAAGGAGAAGTGCTCACTATCACATATTCTTTCAGATTTGTGAACAATATTTGAGAGAAATGGTTATTTTGTGTATATAGAAAATGTTTTAGATCTTTGAGTTCAACTCATGAAAAATGGGAGCAAAAACAAAAGTGTTGCGTTTATATTTTTGTTCAGTGTATCTATCTATCTATCTTACTATCCATCTATCTATCTATCTATCTTACTATCCATCTATCTATCTTACTATCCATCTATCTATCTATCTATCTTACTATCCATCTATCTATCCATCTATCTTACTATCCATCTATCTATCTTACTATCCATCTATCTATCTATCTATCTTACTATCCATCTATCTATCTTACTATCCATTTATCTATCTATCTATCTTACTATCTATCTATAATATCTATCCATCTACCTATCTATCTATCTATCTTACTATCCATCTATCTATCTTACTATCCATCTATCTATCCATCTATCTTACTATCCATCTATCTATCTTACTATCCATCTATCTATCTATCTATCTTACTATCCATCTATCTATCTTACTATCCATCTATCTATCTATCTATCTATCTATCTTACTATCTATCTATAATATCTATCCATCTACCTATCTATCTATATATCTTACTATCCATCTATCTATCTATCTATCCATCTATCTATCTATCTATCTATCCATCTATCCATCTACCTATCTATCTATATATCTTACTATCCATCTATCTATCTATCTATCTATCTATCTATCTATCTATCTATCTATCTATCCATCTATCTATCTATCTATCTATCCATCTATCCATCTATCTATCTTACTATCCATCTATCTATCTTACTATCCATCTATCTATCTATCTTACTATCATCTATCTATCTATCTATCTATCTATCTATCCATCTATCTATATATCTATCTATCTATCTATCTATCTTACTATCCATCTATCTATCTTACTATCCATCTATCTATCTATCTTACTATCATCTATCTATCTATCTATCTATCTATCTATCCATCTATCTATCTATCTATCTATCCATCTATCCATCTATCTATCTTACTATCCATCTATCTATCTTACTATCCATCTATCTATCTATCTTACTATCCATCTATCTATATATCTATCTATCGATCTATCTATCTATCTCTCTCTCTAACTATCCATCTATCTTACTATCATCTATCTAACTATCTATCTATCTATCTTTTATCAAGCAATACACTCCGGTTGACTTTTACAGAAATTCCCAAAATCCCAAATAGTCATTTGTTTTAGGCAATTTATAATGCATATAATAATAAGCCAAATAATGTCTTTGGTAAACTTTAGGCTTTCCGCTTTCTAACCTGAGTAAAATCATATTTATTATCTATTCAGAGACAATCAGCCTCTGATACACGTGGAGCCTCATGTCAAAGTCAAAGTCAACTTTATTGTCAATCTTTCAGTTTGTGTGTACAGACAGAGAGATCGAAATACCGTTTCCCACAATCCTGAATATAAAAACAAATATATATACAAATATGCATGCAAATATGTATATCCTATATACACAATCAAAGGACACATTTATACATATGCACACATTAAGACCTACATAAAAGCACAACAATCAACAAAATAACAGTCACTTCAATATCTTGAGAATGTGCGTTAGTGCAAGACTAATAGCAGCGTAAAAAGTGTCTGGTGCTGGATTTGAGTGTCTGAGTGTGTGGGAGTTTTGTTCTGCTGTTCCTTTTGCTTTCAAGTGTGTGTGCTTGTGTGTGCAGATCCTGACCGGAGAGGACTGGAACATGGTGATGTACGACGGCATCATGGCGTACGGAGGGCCCGTGTTTCCGGGGATGATTGTCTGCATTTACTTCGTCATCCTCTTCATCTGTGGTAACTGTATCCTTCTCCTGCAGAGAGCTCACTGTGAGGCGTTCACTGTCCAGATGTATAGAAACATTTCTTCTTTATCATCATGCAAAAATAATTAGCCTTTGAAACTAAAACACAAACTCTTCTTCCACAGAAGTGTTCAGATATCTGTGGCAGTCTCTAGTTGATTGGAGGTTTATTCAGATCACCTGTTGTCTCGTAATTATGAAGAATTAAGAGTATCTTGGTGCATTTCTACTCGTCATGGTGAAAAAACTACAATGGGGGTTACAAACTCATAACACTAGAACCGCCAACGGGTACATTTTACCCGCAGCTGTTTCTTGATTGTATGTAACTTATTTTCAACAAAATATTCAAGTCTCCCAGTCCGTGACTTTTCCTGAAAGTCTGTTATGTAGCACCCTCTGTTGTTAAAAATTGTCAACATGAAGTCAGATCGAAAACATTGCCATTTATACCCATCAGCGCCAACGGGTAAAATGTAGCCTACCTTATAGAAAATGCAGTGATTTTCACGCTATTGATCTCGCGCAAAAACATAAACATGACGTGCTGCTATAGCAACGCCTGTTGTTTACTGCGGTTCCTTATGGATAGAGAGAGAGATAGATAGATAGATAGATAGATAGATAGATAGATAGATGGATGGATAGCTAGATAGATAGATAGATAGATAGATAGATAGAGAGATATCTATCTATCTATCTATCTATCTATCTATCTATCTATCTATCTATCTATCTATCTATCTATCTATGTAGCGATCTTTTATACTTCGTGCAATCTGCATGAGGTATACAAATATGCAACGCTGAGAGTCCACAGATTCTATTGGTATAAGTTTCATCACTGTGCGATCAAAACTCACTGTTAACCCTGTGTTCTAGTATGATAAATAAAAGAAACCTTGAAAGTCCCTTGAAAATCAATGCGTACATTTTACCCGTTGGCTGTTTTAGGTATACAGCGCCCCCTAGCGGTTCTGGTCTTAAGCAGATATTCTCAGCCAGAACCTCTATTCTCTGAGCCATTTTGAGACTTGTTTACTGTTTTACTGATTTTGAGCAAACATATCTGGATTGAATGTTAAAGAGCACTTTTATACTAAGTAACCTGCATTGAGACACATTTTAGTATTACTTTCTTTTGGCTAAAATAATAATGAAAAAGCAACATCTGTTTAAGGCAATTTCATTTTTTGATTAATGTTGATAGAATTTGTATGCCCTTTTTATTTATTGAAAATGGTTTATTTTTATTATTAAATAGGCAATTATTTATTATTAAAAAGTAATTTTACTATAATTCAGGCATTTTCTTAACTATATAATTATTATGTTTGTATTATTTATGCATTTCATTTTGAATGCACTTGTTAAATGGGATGATGGTACGTGTTTGGGGACACTCACTTTGTTTATAACTCTCAGTGTAACGCAGCGTACAGTTTTAGCATGCTAACAAGCACGCCACCACTTCACCCACAGGCTGTTGTTTCACTGTGGACATGCTAATATTAGAATAAAACATAATTAGCAGCATATTGCCCTAAACAGAACCTGCAGCTGTCAGATAAAAAACAATGTTTCCTTTTAAAAGTCCCCTATTATACTGTTTTTCATCAATGTATTATAGGTCTCAGATTTATACAGAACCTGTCTCTGATTGGCTGAAACACCAAACAGATCATTGCAGCATTACCCATAATCCCCTCTGTTTCAGCCCTGTTTCCAAAGTGCTGATTCTCTGTCTGTTACTTTAGATGAAAATAAGGAGCCCCTCCCCACGCCCCTCTGAGAGAGATTTGGTTACAAAGAACTCAATGGTGCTCTAGGAGGAGATTCAGGTGATAAGGGGGGGGGTTACCTTGGTTGCTGATTGGCTAATGGTTACACAAGACAAAACATCGTGATGACATCATAAAGTGGCCAAAATCCGATCAGCTCATTTTCAGACAGGTTTTTATATAAATGGATCAAAAAGAGAGAGAATCTGTGTTCCTGAAACTTTCAGAGTCTCTTTCCACAGAGGGGACACATGTTGATGTAGAAGAGACATGAAGAAGAGGGGACACATGTTGATGTAGAAGAGACATGAAGAAGAGGGGACACATGTTGATGTAGAAGAGACATGAGGAAGAGGGGACACATGTTGATGTAGAAGAGACATGAAGAAGAGGGGACACATGTTGATGTAGAAGAGACATGAGAAAGTGGATTTTGCATAATAGGCCCCCTTTCTGTAGTTTGTTGTGTTTTCTTAACGTGTGTCAGACATCCTGCTGAACGTCTTCTTGGCCATCGCCGTGGACAACCTGGCAGGAGGGGACGGAGATACCAAGAAGAACGAGTGAGTCCAACTCCTGTGTTTATGTGTATATTTACATATGAATATGTTTACTCGTGTGCAAAGCCTGATAATGAACTGCTGCTGTAATCAAATAATTAGATCTTCATATATTATAAACACACAGTGAATACAATACATGTCAACACTATACGCTGTGTTTACCTGTCAGAATACAAATCAGGGTTTATGCAAATGAGGTTTCTTACATACAAAGAATTTACTTGGGAGTGCATATATGAACACAGTAAGAGGAATTTAAATATAATAATAAAAACTATTATAAAATCTATAATAACAATAATAATCAAAAAGTCTAAAATAAGAAATAATTGTAATGTTTACAAGCAATATAAATATGGAAAATAGTCAATACAATACATGTATGACATTAAGAAAGACAGGTAGTGAAAGTGGTATTATTGTGCAGAAATGTGCAGAATAGTCAAATAGTCACACAGTAGCGAGTATCTGCAGAACACACAATGTAACATATAAAATAAAGCATATTTAAACATACAGTGTAGCACACAAGATCACTATGATATACCACAATACTACAAATAAAATAAACATATAGGATACACTCACTGAAATTTTTTTAAAGTGTGCAGTCGGTGCAGCTTTTTTTATTTTTAAAAGAGACGTTATAATGGTAGAAAGAACCATAACAAACAAGATGGAAAAGAGAGGATCACAATGGTGAGGATAAAATGAAGATGTGTTTAATTATTTCCTGTTGTTTCTGCAGAAAGAAAAAGCCGGAGGGAACCGAGGCGGCTGCAGAAGAGGGAGGGGAGGGAGCAGAAGAAGAAGTGAAGGTGAACATCGAGGTATGACTTTAATCTTTAATGTTTTATCTTAAAGGTCTCCTATTATGCAAAATCCACTTCATCATGTCTCTTCTACATCAACATGTGTCCCCTCTTCTTCATGTCTCTTCTACATCAACATGTGTCCCCTCTTCTTCATGTCTCTTCTACATCAACATGTGTCCCCTCTTCTTCATGTCTCTTCTACATCAACATGTGTCCCCTCTTCTTCATGTCTCTTCTACATCAACATGTGTCCCCTCTTCTTCATGTCTCTTCTACATCAACATGTGTCCCCTCTTCTTCATGTCTCTTCTACATCAACATGTGTCCCCTCTTCTTCATGTCTCTTCTACGTCAACATATGTCCCCTCTTCTTCATGTCTCTTCTACATCAACATGTGTCCCCTCTTCTTCATGTCTCTTCTTCATCAACATGTGTCCCCTCTGTGTAAAGAGATGTTTTGTCTTGTGTAACCATTAGCCAATCAGCAACCAAGGTAACCCCCCCCCCCACCTTATCACATGAATCTCCTCCTAGAGCACCATTGAGTTCTTTGTAACCAAATCTCTCTCAGAGGGGCGTGGGGAGGGGCTCCTTATTTTCATCTAAAGTAACAGACAGAGAATCAGCTCTTTGGAAACAGGGCTGAAACAGAGGGGATTATGGGTAATGCTGCAATGATCTGTTTGGTCTTTCAGCCAATCAGAGACAGGTTCTGTATATATCTGAGACCTGTGATATATTCATGAAAAACTGTATAATTTAAAATGTGACTCCATCAATCTGAAGCTCGGCTGTTTCTGCAGGTGGACATCGATGAAGACACGGAGTACGAGGAGGAAGAGGAGCTGCCTATAGAAGATGGTCAGTTTCAACACATTTGTTTACCATTTTTTAAATGTATTTTCTATGATGTTGGTGATGTGTGTGTTTCTGTTTGAACCATCATCATAATCTATAGTCCAGGCAATCAGATGATGGTTGGCCCACTCTTGTATAATTACAGAGCAGTTAATTATCAGATACATTCATTTATAAATCAATATGCAAGATAATGCTTATTTTACTTGTGGGGTTTTAAGGTGTTATGTCATAAGATGTCTTCTTTCTTTTCTGACACAGATGCAGGAGTCCAGTTAAAGATCGCCGACCTGGCTCCTCCCAAAGAGAAAGTTCAACCAATCCCAGAAGGCAGTGCGTTCTTCTGCCTCAGCAAAACAAACCCGTAAGTAACACATATATGTACCTGAAACCTGAGATGGCTAAAGTACACACTTCCTTTACTCAAGTAGCAGTACAGATACTCATGTTTAAAAATACTCTGGTAAAAGTAGAAGTACTGACTACATTTCTTTACTCAAGTAAAAGTAAGAAAGTATGGGCTTCGAAATGTACTTAAGTAAAAAGTACCCATAACTACGAGCTGTTTTAACCTCTTAAGCCCCACGGACCCGGTTCCGGGGCCGAAATCGCGTCATTTGCAGGAAACAACGTCTAACGAACCTTAATATTTAATAAACTATGAATATTTTATATCCATATAACGGAAAAAAACTCATTATAACTGATCTTTTTCATTTTATTTAAACAAAGAAAAAAACACAATGCAAACAGTGAGGCTCTGAATTAGCCCAGAGCGAAAAATGCTAACCTATTACTGCACCGAAAATCACTCCTAGCTCCCTTATTACTTATCCTAGCTGCACATCCAACACATCGTTTATGATCGCAAGGAGACACAGCATCTAACAGTGCCCACCTCAACACTGAAAGATACACAAACGTACATCAAAACATGTGGCGCTAGGTAGCCAAAAACGCTAACAGGGCTTACCTTGGTCTTTGTCTGGTCAAAACGGGTCTTCAATGGCATTAAAACGATAAAAACGATGCTGTAGTTAATCCATAGGTTAATATCCAATGTGGCTGTGTCCCCTTTGAAATGTTCTGATAATCCATAAGCAATACAACTGATTTTCCGTTGCTTGATATCAGAGCAGGGATATTTCTACCCTCTGCTGCAAGCTTCATGCGCAAAGACGCAACCTTTTTTTTTTTAACATGAGTGTGTGCGGGACGATTTCTCTTGGATTCTATTGGCTCTAACGGTCAGGAAGAGATGTCACATGTCAAAATCGAGCAAGGGGGGCCAGAGATATGGAAAATCCACCCAAATGACCCCAGAAGAGGTTTTTTTTGCTAAATCTGTCTAAAAAGGTCAAATATCACTTGTTTTGCATCAATCTTGATACAGGGTACTTATTATATGTTGTACTTTGGATTCCTAAAGCTTTTAGTCTACTAACCCATCATTAGTTTTCACTATAAGTACAACATATTTTTTGGACGGACACTATAATTTACAGTTTTTTACCATGTTCAATCTGAATTTTCTTTCAAATAAAAAACATCTATATTGATTCTGACTTTTCTACATCCAACTCATAGGTTTATCATTACTTTGAGAAAAAAGATTATTAATTTAACCCTTTTAGAAGGGAAGATATGGTCATTTGTTCTGGGAATATCATTTTCGAGCCTGAAACCTGAAAAACAGGCTTGGGGCTTAACAGTTCAAGAGTAACTGACCTCCCTTTATATTAATAGAACAATAATGTCATTGTTAGCTAATGAATGTTTCCATGCTGAACAACGGCAACATGACAACGTTTCTATTGGTCCCTCTTCTTTAGAGAAGACCAGGAAATGATGGATACATGGATCGTGTTCAAATCAATAGGCACGCAATGACTCTAAAGAATAATGATAACGCCACCAAACACACATTCAGACTAAAGGAACCAGCTGTTTGGAAAATGAGAGAAGTAGAAAGTACAGGTATTTGTGTTTAACATGTAAGAAGTAGAAAGTACAGGTATTTGAGTTCAACATGTAAGAAGTAGAAAGTACAGGTATTTGAGTTCAACATGTAAAAAGTAGAAAGTACAGGTATTTGTGTTCAACATGTAAGAAGTAGAAAGTACAGGTATTTGAGTTCAACATGTAAGAAGTAGAAAGTACAGGTATTTGTGTTCAACATGTAAGAAGTAGAAAGTACAGGTATTTGAGTTCAACATGTGAGAAGTAGAAAGTTCAGGTATTTGAGTTCAACATGTAAGAAGTAGAAAGTACAGGTATTTGAGTTCAACATGTAAGAAGTAGAAAGTACAGGTATTTGAGTTCAACATGTAAGAAGTAGAAAGTACAGGTATTTGAGTTCAACATGTGAGAAGTAGAAAGTTCAGGTATTTGAGTTCAACATGTAAGAAGTAGAAAGTACAGGTATTTGAGTTCAACATGTAAGAAGTAGAAAGTACAGGTATTTGAGTTCAACATGTAAGAAGTAGAAAGTTCAGGTATTTGAGTTCAACATGTAAGAAGTAGAAAGTACAGGTATTTGTGTTCAACATGTAAGAAGTAGAAAGTACAGGTATTTGAGTTCAACATGTAAGAAGTAGAAAGTTCAGGTATTTGAGTTCAACATGTAAGAAGTAGAAAGTACAGGTATTTGAGTTCAACATGTAAGAAGTAGAAAGTACAGGTATTTGAGTTCAACATGTAAGAAGTAGAAAGTTCAGGTATTTGAGTTCAACATGTAAGAAGTAGAAAGTACAGGTATTTGTGTTCAACATGTAAGAAGTAGAAAGTTCAGGTATTTGTGTTCAACATGTAAGAAGTAGAAAGTTCAGGTATTTGTGTTCAACATGTAAGAAGTAGAAAGTACAGGTATTTGTGTTCAACATGTAAGAAGTAGAAAGTTCAGGTATTTGTGTTCAACATGTAGGCTAAGAAGTAGAAAGTTCAGGTATTTGTGTTCAAAATGTAAGAAGTCAAAGTAAAAAGTCGTCAGAAAAACAAGTAGTGGAGTGAAGTACTGATACCAGAACAATGTACTTAAGTATAATAAAGTATTTGTACGCCACCACTTCCCACCTCTGCTTTTAACTGAGTCTCTCTTTCTCTCTGCAGTATCCGTCGTGGCTGCCACGCTCTGATCCACCACCACATCTTCACCAACCTCATCCTCGTCTTCATCATCCTCAGCAGCTGCTCGCTGGCGGCCGAGGATCCAATCAGAGCTCACTCCTTCAGGAACAATGTGAGTGTCAAATCCTCTGCTTTTATCTCTCTGTTTCTGGCCTTCATTATGTTACCTTTGTCCATTTAATTAAACAAATAAATTACAAATATTCATATGAACTTGAAAAGTGAAATGTCTATTAAAAATAACATAAAAATGTTTGATCAGAAAATGTATACAAAATTGAGAAGGTAAAGTTCAAATTTGCACATTGAACTACACAATATAACACATTACAATACATACATACATGTATTACTTACTATTAATAAGATATTAATGCTGAATTACACAGTGTTATGGGTCTTTATGAAAATAAATGTACTTAGTTAGATTACACCACTGGTTTCATGATATGTAGCGCTGCTGTTAGCCGTTAGCTGTTAGCAGTTAGCTGCTAGCTGCTGTAGAAACATGCCAACTTGCTCGTGGTGTGATCTTATTAAACTTCTTATTATGTATTTATTTCAACAAGGACACAATGCAAATACATTAATCTCAGTAAAGAGAAGAGATTAATTATGCCAGATTTGAGCTAATAGCTAATTCCCATCTGCAGTCATATAGGGTAGGGTGACCAGACGTCCCTGTTTTCCGGGCACAGTCCCCGTTCGTATTGGCCTCTCCCCGGTTGAAACTGTCCCCGGAAATGTCCCCGTTTTTTATATATGTTAAAAACACATAGCAAGGTGAAATAAAACGCTTCATGTCAGGAAACACTGGGTAAACAGAATGCGGTCAAGCCAGCCCCCACTTCGGAAAACACAGTCAAGCCAGCACGCACGTTGTATTATGGTGCGCGAATATCCTATGCATTACGGTGGAGGCCCTTAAAAACTGCCTTCAAAATAAAAGCGATTACTCGGTCAATAACAAATATACCTAAAAAACACACCAAACACTTAAATTAAGAAATATGTACTATATAATGTGATCAATAATAATTTAAAACAAACTACGTATAACTACCACATTATAACTAAGTGAATGTAAAATGTAAGTATACAGTTATGAAGACATATCTGACATTTCCACTGGGTGACTAATTTCAATTGATGTTGACACCATCTCACAACACTCCTAAAATAACATTACTTTCTGAAGCACAATTTAAAATGTATGCTGTTTAAAATCTCAAATTAGATCTATTGTCCATCTATATTTTGATTATTATTTAATGGAAACTGTCCATAATCAAAGAGTCATTCGAAGTCAATCAAATACTTATTTCACTTCAGGGTGATAGCAGGACACCGCATCTAGTCAATCAGAGAAAATCAGGACAATCTGATGTAGAATTTCAAAATAAAATACTTTTGAAATCTCATATATGGGCTATCGTCCTTCTGCTTTTATACAAGAATAAATAATAAACTGTCAAATTATCAAAGACTTATTTCACTCCAGGGTGATAGCAAGACACCCCATCTAGTCACTCAGATAGAATCAGGACAATCTGATGTAGAATTTCAAAATAAAAGACCTTTGAAGTCTCATATATGAGCTGTCTTCCTTCTGTTTGTATCCAACAGTTCAAATGTTCGAATTACATTAAACCAGAATTGTCCCCCTTTTTTCTTTAACAGTGAAGAAAATTGGATATGTTAATGAGATATTGACCGCAAAACTCAAAATGTCCCCGGTTTTAATATTGAAAATCTGGTCACCTTAAGTTAGCTGCTAGCTGCTGTAGAAACATGCTAACTTGTTCGTGGTGTGATCTTATTAAACTTCTTATTATGTATTTATTTCAACAAGGACACAATGCATACAAATACATTAATCTCAGTAAAGAGAAGAGATGAATTATGCCAGATGTGAGCTAATAGCTAATTCCCATCTGCAGTCCTTAGGTAGGTACACAACAATCAACAAACACTAAAAACATTGCATAATCTCTATCACACAAACAATTATAAAACATGATTCAAGTACAGGTCAATAAAATAATACATAGTACAATTAAAATATAATTACCATACAGTTACAATTGAAAGACTCAGATTACAGTGTAATAATGTTGGCATGACTGGTTGCTTAGTATAACAAATGTTGCATCATAAGAGAATGAGTTAAAGTCAGTGCAGGTAACCTCTGGATGTGATGAGTTCCCGGTGTGGAGAATAGTTGCCTCCCTGATAATGACGGAGTATCTGAATGTGTCTCTGGATGTCTCATCACGATAATGATGCGGACACACACCTCTGAGGTCTGAGCGGGGCGGCAGCAGATTACCGAAGATCTGGGTCACTGATTTACCGGGTTATAGAGGGAAACACATGGAGGGAGAAAATCACCAGTTTACTGTCTGATCCTGAGAAAAACTGTACACACACACGCACACACACACAAACACACACACACACACACACACACACACACACACACACACGTGTACACACACAGAAACACGCACACACACACGCTGTGCAGCAGCTGGCTTCATGCAAGACGTAGCAATTAGCAGCAGCTGAGGGAAGAAATTACTTATAACATACAATCAACACACACACACACACACACACACACACACACACACACACACACACACACACACACACACACACACACACACACACACACACACTGAGACGAAGTTAACTCGTTATTAGTCGCCTCTGTCCTGGATAAAAAGACACAAATGAGGAAAATGATTCTTTAATTGGTCCGGTATTGAGCATTATTTAGTTTGTATTGTAATTATTTATTGCTGGTCGTGTGTAACTGTACTGTATATATCGAGATGAAGATGTAAACTGTAATATAAACACCATGTTACTCCATTACTGTATATATTAGTCCTCTTAAAGTGCTTATTTGTGTCCCTTTTAGACTCAGATGTTCACTAGAAACATTATGGAAATAAATGTTCCTGCTCTGTATCGAGGAAAATAAAAACGTTTTATTTAATATTGATTTTATTTTATAACCGTCTCATATTATCTCTCAAAAATCTTTAAAAAAAACCTTTAAAGTCATAAACTATATCTGAGTATTTCTTTTTTCCATGTCTGTCTTTAAATGTTTTTATTATTGTATTTGTTTGTGTAGATTCTGGGATATGCCGACTACGCCTTCACCTCCATCTTCACTGTGGAGATTATGTTTAAGGTGAACAAACTATAACCTTGAGTTAGCATTAAATAACGTTCTTGTTTTCTTATTCTTGTTGGTTGTTGTTGTTGTTGTTGTTCTCTGTCTTTAATGTTCTCTCTCTGTTTTACAGATGGTGGTTCACGGAGCGTTCCTCCACCCGGGCTCGTTCTGCAGGAACTGGTTCAATCTGCTGGATCTCCTGGTGGTCAGCGTGTCGCTCGTCTCCTTCTTCCTCCAGTCAGTACCACATCAGTTTGAAAACAATTCTTTCACATTTTACTTAGAGTTCAAGATAATTCATTCTTTTTACAATATTCTTATTGAAGTTTTCAAATATAACGAATATTACACATACATAAAACGGTCAGTCTAGGTGGCAGTGTACGATCAAATGAATAGGCATGTAAATAAACACAGGTCAGTACACTATATGGGGAGGCTGTGGCTCAGTGGATAGTGTGCTGGACTTTGATTCAGGGGATAGAAAGTTCGAGTCCCACTGCCGTCAGCATGTCGTTGTGTCCCTGAGACACTTCACCCCAAATTGCTCTTGTGGCGATTGTCCACAGGATTGAATGTGTGTAAGTCGCTGGATAAAAGCGTCTAACAAAGGACACGTAATGTAATGTACAGAAGATACAGGGATAACAAAGTACAGAAATCTGAAAGAATATGACGTGGGCTACGACACTTTATAATCGTGTTGCCTCGCCCCGGTCTTTAGTTTCATTGATTATTACCAACATTATTTTTCAAAAACTCCATGAAGCTCCTGCAGATATTTTCACAAACTGCCAGCTTTCCTTCAGTAATATATGTTAGTTTTTCAAAAGCAACACATGCTGACAGATCCTTAATATATTTATTCATACTTTGTTCACATTGTTCCATTCTATAGCTATTGCCCTCTGAAGACGATTCAAGACAATTTACGTATTTTTTTCTATTATCTTTTCGGACATTTTGCATTCAATTCTTATGTTTATATTAATATCTTTATTTTTATTTTGGTAGTTTGCATCGAATGAGGATTTCAACTATTCAAATGCAGCTGTGATTCAAATGTCTGACCTCTGAAAAAAACCTCAACTGCAAAACAACATCACTTAAGATAACAAAAGGCTTCTCAAAAACCAACTATGATTTTTGTATCTCTCGATTTAAACACTGATTGTTGATTTTTACACTCAGACATGCAGCATTGGTCCTTTGCAGTTTAGCAGTGTGTGTGTGTGTGTGTGTGTGTGTGTGTGTGTGTGTGTGTCTGTGTGTGTGTGTGTGTGTGTGTGTGTGTGTGTGTGTGTGTGTGTGTGTGTGTGTGTGTGTGCTGCCCTCTGCTGGGAGAATACAGCAGCTACAGCTCTTATAACTGCAGCTTTACATGGAGTATAACTTTATATTATGTATAATTGTTTCTGACTCTCTGTGTTTATGTGTTTGCAGCTCCAGTGCGATCTCGGTGGTGAAGATACTGCGAGTCCTCCGAGTGCTCCGACCTCTGAGAGCCATCAACAGAGCCAAAGGACTGAAGGTAAACACACACACACACACTGTTTGAATGATATGACACACCGAAACACACTGACACACACACTGTGTTTGTGTAAATACACTGGATACATACAGTATATTGAAAGGCTTTTTTTAATCAAATGCATCCTAAGTCCCAGGCTCTACACAAAGTGACATACAGTATACTTAAAACATAAAAAAATACAAGTGACCAAGTGTTATATATATATGTGTGTGTGTGTGTGTGTGTGTGTGTGTGTGTGTGTGTGTGTGTGTGTGTGTGTGTGTGTGTGTGTGTGTGTGTGTGTGTGTGTGTGTGGTGTGTGTGTGTGTGGTGTGTGGTGTGTGTGTGTGTGTGTGTGTGTGTGTGTGTGTGTGTGTGTGTGTGTGTGTGTGTGTGTGTGTGTGTGTGTGTGTGTGTGTGTGCAGCATGTGGTCCAGTGTGTGTTTCGTGGCCATCAAGACGATCGGGAACATCATGATCGTCACGACGCTGCTGCAGTTCATGTTCGCCTGCATCGGAGTCCAGCTTTTCAAGGTGAGACTGAACCAGATGGCAAAAGTACACACATCCTTTACTCAAGTAGAAGTACAGATACTCGTACTGACTCTAAATAATAATGATCACGCCACCAAACACACATTCAAACTAAAGGAACCAGCCTGTTTGGAAAATGTGAGAAGTAGAAAGTACAGGTATTTGAGTTCAACATGTAAGAAGTAGAAAGTACAGGTATTTGTGTTCAACATGTAAGAAGTAGAAAGTACAGGTATTTGAGTTCAACATGTAAGAAGTAGAAAGTACAGGTATTTGAGTTCAACATGTAAGAAGTAGAAAGTACAGGTATTTGAGTTCAACATGTAAGAAGTAGAAAGTACAGGTATTTGAGTTCAACATGTAAGAAGTAGAAAGTACAGGTATTTGAGTTCAACATGTAAGAAGTAGAAAGTACAGGTATTTGGGTTCAACATGTAAGAAGTAGAAAGTACAGGTATTAGTGTTCAACATGTAATAAGTAGAAAGTACAGGTATTTGTGTTCAACATGTAAGAAGTAGAAAGTACAGGTATTTGTGTTCAACATGTAAGAAGTAGAAAGTACAGGTATTTGGGTTCAACATGTAAGAAGTAGAAAGTACAGGTATTAGTGTTCAACATGTAATAAGTAGAAAGTACAGGTATTTGTGTTCAACATGTAATAAGTAGAAAGTACAGGTATTTGAGTTCAACATGTAAGAAGTAGAAAGTACAGGTATTTGAGTTCAACATGTAAGAAGTAGAAAGTACAGGTATTTGAGTTCAACATGTAAGAAGTAGAAAGTACAGGTATTTGAGTTCAACATGTAAGAAGTAGAAAGTACAGGTATTTGTATTCAACATGTGAGAAGTAGAAAGTACAAGTATTTGGGTTCAACATGTAAGAAGTAGAAAGTACAGGTATTTGGGTTCAACATGTGAGAAGTAGAAAGTACAGGTATTTGGGTTCAACATGTGAGAAGTAGAAAGTACAGGTATTTGAGTTCAACATGTAAGAAGTAGAAAGTACAGGTATTTGGGTTCAACAGTAAGAAGTAGAAAGTACAGGTATTTGAGTTCAACATGTAAGAAGTAGAAAGTACAGGTATTTGGGTTCAACATGTGAGAAGTAGAAAGTACAGGTATTTGGGTTCAACATGTGAGAAGTAGAAAGTACAGGTATTTGAGTTCAACATGTGAGAAGTAGAAAGTACAGGTATTTGAGTTCAAACATGTAAGAAGTAGAAAGTACAGGTATTTGGGTTCAACATGTGAGAAGTAGAAAGTACAGGTATTTGAGTTCAACATGTAAGAAGTAGAAAGTACAGGTATTTGTGTTCAACATGTAAGAAGTAGAAAGTACAGGTATTTGTGTTCAACATGTAAGAAGTAGAAAGTACAGGTATTTGTGTTCAACATGTAAGAAGTAGAAAGTACAGGTATTTGAGTTCAACATGTAAGAAGTAGAAAGTACAGGTATTTGTGTTCAACATGTAAGAAGTAGAAAGTACAGGTATTTGTGTTCAACATGTAAGAAGTAGAAAGTACAGGTATTTGAGTTCAACATGTAAGAAGTAGAAAGTACAGGTATTTGAGTTCAACATGTAAGAAGTAGAAAGTACAGGAATTTGAGTTCAACATGTAAGAAGTAGAAAGTACAGGTATTTGAGTTCAACATGTAAGAAGTAGAAAGTACAGGTATTTGGGTTCAACATGTAAGAAGTAGAAAGTACAGGTATTTGGGTTCAACATGTAAGAAGTAGAAAGTACAGGTATTTGAGTTCACATGTGAGAAGTAGAAAGTACAGGTATTTGAGTTCAACATGTAAGAAGTAGAAAGTACAGGTATTTGAGTTCAACATGTAAGAGTAGAAAGTACAGGTATTTGAGTTCAACATGTGAAGAGTAAGAAAGTACAGGTATTTGAGTTCAACATGTAAGAAGTAAGAAAGTACAGGTATTTGTGTTCAACATGTGAGAAGTAGAAAGTACAGGTATTTGAGTTCAACATGTAAGAAGTAGAAAGTACAGGTATTTGGGTTCAACATGTAAGAAGTAGAAAGTACAGGTATTTGAGTTCAACATGTAAGAAGTAGAAAGTACAGGTATTTGAGTTCAACATGTACTGTAAGAAGTAGAAAGTACAGGTATTTGGGTTCAAAATGTAAGAAGTAGAAAGTACAGATATTTGAGTTCAACATGTACTGTAAGAAGTAGAAAGTACAGGTATTTGAGTTCAACATGTAAGAAGTAGAAAGTACAGGTATTTGAGTTCAACATGTAAGAAGTAGAAAGTACAGGTATTGAGTTCAACATGTGAGAAGTAGAAAGTACAGGTATTTGAGTTCAACATGTAAGAAGTAGAAAGTACAGGTATTTGAGTTCAACATGTAAGAAGTAGAAAGTACAGGTATTTGTGTTCAACATGTAAGAAGTAGAAAGTACAGGTATTTGGGTTCAACATGTAAGAAGTAGAAAGTACAGGTATTTGAGTTCAACATGTAAGAAGTAGAAAGTACAGGTATTTGGGTTCAACATGTAAGAAGTAGAAAGTACAGGTATTTGAGTTCAACATGTAAGAAGTAGAAAGTACAGGTATTTGAGTTCAACATGTGAGAAGTAGAAAGTACAGGTATTTGAGTTCAACATGTAAGAAGTAGAAAGTAAAAAGTCGTCAGAAAAATAAGTAGTGGAGTAAAGTACTGATATCAGAAAAATGAACAAAGTATTTGTACTCCACTACATCCCACCTCTGACCAGAAGTTCCACGTTTACTTTATTTCCCTTCTGTTTTGTTTTCTTAAGCTGTTTCTGGAGAGTGTGTATATTTTATAACGTTCTTCTAGAAAGAGAAATGAGAAGGTTTTTTTGTTTTGTTATATTGAAGTGCCGTTTGTAACGGAAGTAATGAGTCACATGTTTTTTGTGATTTGTGTTTCAGGGTAAATTTTATCGCTGCACAGACGAAGCCAAACACACTCCTGACCAGTGCAAGTGAGTTTTTAAGCAAGACCTGAACTCATACTTGTCATTGCAAAAGTTATTTCTTTTTGGTCGTTTTGTAGAAACATTTGTATTTGTTTAAAACAATTAATCCAATATCACGGATGCTCATGACGATGACCTAATCTCTTATTTTCAAGAAAAATATACACTAGAGGGGGAGGACGAGAAAAGTTTTTAAGCTTCTGCTTGAAAAATATATTATTATTATATATATATATTATTATTGTTGTATGTTTTGTTTCTGACATTTTCAATCAATTGACTAATAAGTATTTAACTTGGAGACAAGCTTTCTATTTTACATACTCAGATCTGACGTCTGTTGTGTGGTGTGTGTGTGTGTGTGTGTGTGTGTGTGTGTGTGTGTGTGTGTGTGTGTGTGTGTGTGTGTGTGTGTGTGTGTGTGTGTGTGTGTGTGTGTGTGTGTGTGTGTGTGTGTGTGTGTGTGTGTGTGTGTGTGTGTGTGTGTGTGTGTTCAGAGGGACCTTCGTGGTGTATAAAGACGGAGACGTGAACCACCCGATGGTCAGAGAGAGGATTTGGCTGAACAGCGACTTCAACTTCGATAACGTTCTGATGGGGATGATGGCGCTCTTCACCGTCTCCACCTTCGAGGGCTGGCCTGCGTGAGTCTGCAAACAAAAAAACACGTTATTATTATTAACAGAACAGAAACACACCAATGCAATGCAGGCGGAAGTATTCAGATACCTTCATTTTGTGAACATACTAATAAGATGTTTTAAACATTTTTTATATTTTATCTCAATATTTTTCCTCTCCTCAGGCTGCTGTATAAAGCCATCGATGCTAACGGGGAGAACACTGGTCCGATCTACAACTACCGCGTGGAGATCTCCATTTTCTTCATCGTCTACATCATCATCATCGCCTTCTTCATGATGAACATCTTCGTGGGTTTCGTCATCATCACCTTCAGAGAGCAAGGAGAGCAGGAGTACAAGAACTGCGAGCTCGACAAGAACCAGGTAAAAAATCATACTCTGGGAAAATATCATCTCATACAAAGTAATACTTCGAGGTGGGGTCGGTCATTCACTTCAGAAACACTTGTTGTATTGCATGGGATGGAGAAGGAACTGAGCAGGATGAAGATCTGGTTTGACCAATATAAATTAACATTGAACGCAAGCAAAACCAAACTCATAATATTTGGGAATCGATCGACCAATACAGAGAAGAAACTCACTATAAATGGCGTCCAATCAGAAAGAGTATCGGTTATAAAATTCCTTGGAGTAATCATAGACAATAAATTAAGTTGGAAACCACATATAAGCTATATCAAAGCCAACATGTCCAAATCAATAGCAATTCTGAAGCCAAATACCTAATTAATCAAGCTTCTTAGTTTATGCTGTACTGCTCCTCCATACTTCCATACATGATGTATTGTGTGGAAGTTTGGGGGAACACATATAAAACGAGTTATACATAAAACTACCTACAGAGAACCTACGAATAAATTGTTCATCAAACTACACACACTAAAACTACAAGACCTGGTTGACTATAAAACTATTCAAATGATGTTCAAAGCCGCAAATCAACAATTACCTCATAATATCCAGGGACTTCTCACACGGAGAGAAAGCATGCACATGTTGAGAGGAAACTGCATTTTCAAAAAACCACCCGTACGAACAAATGCCAAACTTCATTGCATCTCATCAAAAGGTGTTAGTCTGTGGAATAACTGTAACGATGCACTGAAATATGGTACAAGTATATCTAAACTGAAAGTATTATTTAGGAGTCAAATCATTAATGGTTATGAACAGGACCTGTAAAATCCCATTTGTTATTTCTTGTAATTGTAAAAGTAATTTATTTCTGATTGTTTTGTAAAAAAACAAATTAACTGATGACGATGACCTAATGTTTTATTTATAAGAAAAATACATGTTAGAGGGGGGAGGACCAGAACAGTGTTTTAAGCTTC
Source organism: Gymnodraco acuticeps (assembly GCF_902827175.1). Lineage (NCBI taxonomy): Eukaryota > Metazoa > Chordata > Actinopteri > Perciformes > Bathydraconidae > Gymnodraco > Gymnodraco acuticeps. The sequence continues at coordinate 22,296 of NW_022990921.1, forward strand.
TTCTTGCCCCTGTTGAACATGACAGAGACTATCTGAGAATTATTGTTGTTTTTGTTATTATTTATTTTTGTTGTTGTTATAATTATTAATTTGAGTGAGAAAAAAAAAAAGGAAAAAAAGAGAATATATATATATATATTATTGTTGTATGTTTTTGTTTCTGACATGTTCGATAAACTGACTAAGACTAAGAAGAATGCTCCGATAGCAATGAATATATTAAATGCTTTGACAATAAATACATTAAACATTTCATCTGTGGAAGCCGTGGCGCTGTAAAAAGCTCGACCAATCATCTGAGCCGGCCCGGCTAAAGTAACTGGACGGCCTACCTGCCTGTCAGCCTTCCATCTGGGCACAAACTTATCTCGTGCCCTCATTGGTCATGTGTGCGTTCGTGTGTGTTGGAGGAGGGGCTCTGTGAGGAAGTCTGAAGGAAGGGGCAGATTTTTTGCGGCTGTGTATTTCAAATTCTAGCGGCACTCGAGCTGGTTTCTCCATTCTTACCCACCTTTAATTGTCTGATCATTTCTGAATTAATTGTATTCAGATCAACCCTTCTCATTTCAATGGACTGCTGTTTTTGTAGGTTTTTCATATTTAAAAATGCATTTATTTATAGAAAAATATGAACTACCTAGAAGATTGGCAGATCTGAGCATCTTTAACAATTGTCCCCCTCTTCTTCATGTCTCTTCTTCATCAACATGTGTCCCATCTTTCTTCATGTCTCCTTCTACATCAACAATGTGTCCCCCTCTTCTTATGTCTCTTCTACATCAACATGTGTCCCCTCCTTCTCCATGTCTCTTCTACATCAACATGTGTCCCCTCTTCTTCATGTCTCTTCTACATCAACATGTGTCCCCTCTTGCTTCATGTCTCTTCTACATCAACATGTGTCCCCTCTTCTTCATGTCTCTTCTACATCAACAGGTGTCCCCTCTTCTTCCATGTCTCTTCTACATCAACATGTGTCCCTCTCTTCTTCATGTCTCTTCTACATCACATAGTGTCTCCTCTTCTTCATGTCTCTTCTACATCAACATGTGTCCCTTCTTCTTCCATTTCTCTTCTACATCAACATGTGTCCCCTCTTCTTCATGTCTCTTCTACATCAACATGTGTCCCCCTCTTCTTCATGTCTCTTCTTCATCAAACATGTGTCCCCTCTTCTTCATGTCTCTTCTAATCAACATGTGTCCCCTCTTCTTCATGTCTCTTCTACATCAACATGTGTCCCCTCTTCTTCATGTCTCTTCTACATCAACATGTGTCCCCTCTTCTTCATGTCTCTCTTACACAAACATGTGTCCCCCTCTTCTTCATGTCCTCTTCTACATCAACATGTTGTCCCCTCCTCTCTTCATGTCTCTTCTCCATTCAACATGTGTCACCCTACTTCTTTTCCCATGTCTGCTTCTACATCAACATGTGTCCCTCTTTCTTCTTCATTCTCTTCTATGCATCAACATGGTGTCTCCTCTTCCTTCATGTCTCTTCTACATGCAACATGTGTCCCTTCTGCTTCATGTCTCTCTATACATCATAAACCCCCATGGGGGGGTGGGGGGTCCCCTCTTCTTCATGTCTCTTTCTACATCAACATGTGTCCCCTCTTCTTCATGTCCTTCTACATCAACATGTGTCCCTCTTCTTCATGTCTCTTCATACATCAACATGTGTCCCTCTCTTCTTCATGTCTCTTCTACATCAACATGTGTCTCCTCTTCTTCATGTCTCTCTACATCAACATGTGTCCCTTCTTCTTCATGTCTCTTCTACATCAACATGTGTCCCCTCTTTTCTTCATGTCTCTTCTACATTCCAACATGTGTCCCCTCTTCTTCATGTCTCTTCTACATCAACATGTGTCCCCTCTTCTTACATGTCTCTTCTACATCACAACATGTGTCCCCCTCTTCTTCATGTCTCTTCTACATCAACATGTGTCCCCCTCTTCTTCATGTCTCTTCTACATCAACATGTGTCCCCTCTTCTTCATGTCTCTTCTACATCAACATGTGTCCCCTCTTCTTCATGTCTCTTCTACATCAACATGTGTCCCTCTCATTCTTCATGTCTCTTCTACATCAACATGTGTCTCCTCTTCTTCATGTCTCTTCTACATCAACATGTGTCTCCTCTTCTTCATGTCTCTTCTACATCAACATGTGTCCCCTCTTCTTTCATGTCTCTTCTACATCAACACGGTCCCCTCTTCTTCATGTCTCTTCTACATCAACATGTGTCCCCTCTTCTTCATGTCTCTTCTTACATCAACATGTGTCCCCTCTTCTTCATGTCTCTTCTACATCAACACGTGTTCCCCTCTTCTTCATGTCTCTTCTTACATCAACATGTGGTCCCTCTTCTTCATGTCTCTTTCTACATCAACATGTGTCCCCTCTTCTTCATGTCTCTTCTACATCAACATGTGTCCCCTCTTCTTCATGTCTCTTCTACATCAACATGTGTCCCCTCTTCTTCATGTCTCTTCTACATCAACATGTGTCCCCTCTTCTTCATGTCTCTTCTACATCAACATGTGTCCCCTCTCTTCAGTCTCTTCTACATCAACATGTGTCCCCCTCTCTTCATGTCTCTTCTACATCAACATGTGTCCCCTCTTCTTCATGTCTCTTCTACATCAACATGTGTCCCCTCTTCTTCATGTCTCTTCTACATCAACATGTGTCCCCTCTTCTTCATGTCTCTTCTACATCAACATGTGTCACCTCTTCTTCATGTCTCTTCTACATCAACATGTGTCCCCTCTTCTTCATGTCTCTTCTACATCAACATGTGTCCCCTCTTCTTCATGTCTCTTCTACATCAACATGTGTCCCCTCTTCTTCATGTCTCTTCTACATCAACATGTGTCTAATCCCTCTTCTTCATGTCTCTTCTAACATCACATGTGTCCCCCTCTTCTTCATGTCTCTTCTACATCAAAATGTGTCCCCTCTTCTTCATGTCTCTTCCACATCAACATGTGTCCCCTCTTCTCATGTCTCTTCCACATCAACATGTGTCCCCTCTTCTTCATGTCTCTTCTACAACAAACATGTGTCCCCTCTTCTTCATGTCTCTTCTACATCAACACGTGTCCCCTCTTCTTCATGTCTCTTCTTCATCAACATGTGTCCCCTCTTCTTCATGTCTCTTCTACATCAACATGTGTCCCCTCTTCTCATGTCTCTTCTACATCAACATGTGTCCCCTCTTCTCATGTCTCTTCTACATCAACATGTGTCCCCTCTTCCATGTCTCTTCTACATCAACATGTGTCTCCTCTTCTTCATGTCTCTTCTACATCAACATGTGTCCCCTTCTTCCATGTCTCTTCTACATCAACATGTCCCCTCTTCTCCATGTCTCTTCTACATCAACATGTGTCCCCTCTTCTCCATGTCTCTTCTACATTAACATGTGTCCCCTCTTTTTCATGTCTCTTCTTACATCAACATGTGTCCCCTCTTCTTCATGTCTCTTCTACATCAACATGTGTCCCCTCTTCTTCATGTCTCCTTCTACATCAACATGTGTCCCCTCTTCTTCATGTCTCTTCTACATCAAACATGTGTCCCCTCTTCTTCATGTCTCTTCTACATCAACATGTGTCCCCTCTTCTTCATGTCTCTTCTACATCAACATGTGTCCCCTCTTCTCCATGTCTCTTCTACATCAACATGTGTCCCCCTCTTCTCCATGTCTCTTCTACATCAACATGTGTCCCCTCTTCTTCATGTCTCTTCTACATCAACATGTGTCCCCTCTTCTTCATGTCTCTTCTACATCAACACTGTGTCCCCCTCTTCTTCATGTCTCTTCTACATACAACATGTGTCCCCTCTTCTTCATGTCTCTTCTACATCAACATGTGTCCCCTCTTCTTCATGTCTCTTCTACATCAACATGTGTCCCCCTCTTCTTCATGTCTCTTCTACATCAAACACGTGTCCCCTCTTCTTCATGTCTCTTCTTCTACATCAACATGTGTCCCCTCTTCTTCTGTCCTCTTCTACATCAACATGTGTCCCCATCTTCTTTCATGTCTCTTCTACATCAACACGTGTTCCCCTCTTCTTCATGTCTCTTCTACATCAACATGTGTCCCCTCTTCCTCATGTCTCTTCTACATCAACATGTGTCCCCTCTTCTCCATGTCTCTTCTACATCAACATGTGTCTCCTCTTCTTCATGTCTCTTCTACATCAACATGTGTCCCCTCTTCTTCTCCATGTCTCTTCTACATCAACATGTGTCCCCTCTTCTTCATGTCTCCTCTACCATCACATGTGTCCCCTCTTCTTCATGTCTCTTCTACATCAACATGTATCCCCCTCTTCTTCACCGTCTCTTCTACATCAACATGTGTCCCCTCTTCTTCATGTCTCTTCTACATCAACATGTGTCCCCCTCTTCTTCATTTCTCTTCTTCATCAACATGTGTCCCCCTCTTCTTCATGTCTTCTTCTACATCAACATGTGTCCCCTCTGTGTAAAGAGACTCTGAAAGTTTCAGGAACCAAAGATTCTCTCTCTTTTTGATCCATTTCTATAAAAACCTGTCTGAAAATGAGCTGATCAGATTTTGGCCACTTTATGATGTCATAACGATGTGTTGTCTTGTGTAACCATTAGCCAATCAGCAACCAAGGTAACCCCCCCCCCCCCCTTATCACCTGAATCTCCTCCTAGAGCACCATTGAGTTTCTTGTAACCAAATGTCTCTCAGAGGGGCGTGGGGAGGGGCTCCTTATTTTCATCTAAAGTAACAGACAGAGAATCAGCACTTTGGAAACAGGGCTGAAACAGAGGGGATTATGGGTAATGCTGCAATGATCTGCCAATCAGAGACAGGTTCTGTATATATCTGAGACCTGTTGATGAAAAACAGTATAATAGGGGACTTTTAAAACATGTATTTTGTCCCCTGTCCTCCGTGTGCAGCGTCAGTGTGTGCAGTACGCTCTGAAGGCCCAGCCGCTGAAGCTCTACATCCCCAAGAACCCGGTCCAGTACAAGTTCTGGTCCATCATCAACTCCTCCGTCTTCGAGTACGTCATGTTCCTCCTCATCCTGCTCAACACCGTCACTCTGGCTGTCCAGGTAAACACACACACACCACACACACACAACACACACACACACACACACCTACACACACCTACACACACCTACACACACACACACACACACACACCACACCACACACACACACACACACACACACACACACACACACACACACACACCTACTTATACTGTACAAACAACGCAAGAAACCACATGTAAAACTTGTATGTGAAGTTCATTATAAAATTGCACAAAACTGTTGTTTATCACAAACCAACCAACATATTTTATTTTTCATAAACCTAAATACGTTCAAATGTACAGAATTAGTGGTCTTTCAAGCTGCACAATAAATGTATTAGATAAAACTAAACTCATTCTGTTCTGTTGACTGTGACTGTGAACCCTTTATGTAAAGACATTGAAGAAGTAATAAAGGTTATGGATCCTTGTTGCATTTAACTGCCTTGTGTTTATTGTATTTTAAATATGTGTGTGTGTGTGTGTGTGTGTGTGTGTGTGTGTGTGTGTGTGTGTGTGTGTGTGTGTGTGTGTGTGTGTGTGTGTGTGTGTGTGTGTGTGTGTGTGTGTGTGTGTGTGTGTGTGTGTGTGTGTGTGTGGTGTGTTTGTGTGTGTGTCCCTTAGCACTATGAGCAGTCTAAAAACTTCAGCCACATCATGGACATCCTGAACATGGTGTTCACGGGTCTCTTCACTGTGGAGATGCTGCTGAAGCTGCTGGCTCTCAGACTCAGGGTGAGCAAAACAAACGCCCCTGGGAAGAAAGCCTGATATATTTACTTTAATTAGTACTTCATTATTATTAGTTCTTACTTGTAATTCTAACTCACTTATTTATTGCTTAATTGAATGCTTAATTGAATGTATTCATTACTTTAATTACTTAGGTGTATTTATTATTTTCTCCTCATTTACTTCATTTAATACTTTATTTTTGCAGCATTACTTTATGGACGCCTGGAACTCATTCGATGCTCTGATCGTGGTCGGCAGCGTCGTCGACATCGTAGTTACTGAGTTCAGTGTGAGTACTCAAACACAACTTTAATTATTTTCCGCCATCAGGTAAAACCATAACATTGAGTTTGGTCATTTAGTACTTCAGCAGAGGTTATCAGAGGGGTCGGCAACCCGCGGCTCTCGGCTCTTTAAGCCCTCTGCTCTGGCTCCCTTGAGCTTAGACAAAAATAAGAAGGAAATAAAACCAAAATGTTTGTAGGACTATTTATATTTTGTTGCATGGTTGAAAATGTTTCATATCTTGTATTTTGAGGTGATACTGTGACACATAAATAAAAAACAAAACGGTTTTAATTAGGTCAACTAAAATATGCGTCACATCCTGCTACGGTCCCGCGCCAGCGCCTTTTTTTGCAGGTGAATAACCTGACCCCCGGCTCGATGATCGGAGGAACACAGAGGGTTTCTGCGTGGTTAGAGTTATCTGCTTTCACAGCAAACGATGCTGGCTTACCGCTATGTTTGATATGTGGAGAGAAGTTGTCAAAGGTGATGCAGCCTTTACATATCGAGGAACAACCCGGGAGAGGAACACAGCTGGCGATCTTCAGTCATAATTCAATCAGTTAACTCTTTTTAGGGTGCAGCTATGTTTTATTTATTTCAAAGTGGGCCCATTTTAATTGTATTCATTTTCTTCAAATGTGCAGAGGCCTTCACTCTCTGACTCTGTGGCAGAAACCCTGGTACACGCCTTCATTATATCCCGTCTGGACTATTGCAATGGAGTCCTGTCCGGGGTTCCCAGCAAAACCCTGGCCAGGCTCCAATACGTCCAGAACTCTGCCGCCAGGCTTCTCACCCGCACCAAGCCATGGCACCATATCACCCTCATCCACCTACATTGGCTGCCGGTCAAGTCCCGGATTCAATACAAAACACTCCTCCTCACGTACAAGTCCCTCCATACCCTCGCCCCCCAGTACTTATCGGACCTCCTCCATCCCTACACCCCTTCTCGGAGTCTGCGGTCCTCAGACACGGGCCTGCTCTCCATCCCCCGCTCTCGCCTCCGTACTGTTGGTGACAGGGCATTCAGTGTTGCGGCCCCCACCCTCTGGAATGCACTTCCTGCCGAGATCCGTAATGCTGCCTCCCTGGACATCTTCAAATCATCACTAAAAACACACCTGTTCACCCTGGCCTTCGGGCCCTAGCCCTTTTCTGGTCCCCCGGCTTCCTTTATTTATTTCTTTGGTTTTCCCGTTGATTGTCTGTTTGTTTTGGGTCCCTTAAAAGGCGCTATATAAATATCCTTTATTATTATTATTATTAGAGGACTCCCCAAGTGCTGTATGGATTTATTTTAAAGTTGGTCTGTTTTTTTAATTCTCCTTATAAGAGTTCTTTGTTTATTATTAGAGGTAAACAGTTTTATATAATGTAATAAATAATAAATGCAAAAAAACTGTAATTTGTTTCTATGATGTAACAATATATACAACTTTATAAGCTATCAAGCTATCAAATATGTGTTGCTGCTCCAGACAAAAACAATTGGTGGAAAAGGGGGCAAAATGGCTCTTTGGGTCAAAAAGGTTGCAGACCCCTGGGTTATCATATCTTAGGTGGTTACATTGAATGGAGCATGCTGCCCTCTGCTGTTTACTGAGAGGAAGGACTTAGTCTTTGTGCTCTCAATCATGCTGTTGTTTTGACGTTAATACATTGATAATAACTCAATTTTAGTCCACTGAGGCAGGTGTATAATAATAATAATAATGAGAGAATAACAATAACCTTCCCCCTCTCTCCCTCCCTCTCGTCTCCCCCTCAGAGTGGGGAGGACAGCTCTCGGGTGTCGATCACCTTCTTCCGCCTGTTTCGAGTCATGCGATTGGTCAAACTGCTGAGTAAAGGCGAAGGAATCCGGACGCTGCTGTGGACCTTCATCAAATCACTGCAGGTCAGGAGGCGGAGCCAATGTCAAGGGGGCGGGCTAACAGGAAGCTGCCTTGCTTTAGGGCACAGTGGCAGAGAGCAGTTTAACTTGTTTCCCTCTTCTACCTTCTTCAGGCTTTGCCGTACGTCGCTCTACTCATCGCCTTGATTTTCTTCATATACGCTGTCGTCGGTATGCAGGTGAGTTCAGAGGGGATCCTGCAGGGGGCGCTCTCATCAAAAACACATCAAGAGCCATGACTTCTCATTGAGAGTAGTTCCAGTTTGGAGTTGTTTTACCAACATTGTACAGCTCATTAAGAGGAAAACAACATTTTGTGGCTTCTAGAAAATTGATTAAAAAACTATTATGGGTTTATGTTTTCATGTCAAAAAGTAATTATTTCTGAACACTGGTAAACATGAAACGAAGAGTTGCTGCCAGATCTCAGAAATATCTAAAAATGAGCGTTTAGTTCAACTATCTTGTGAATTCAGATACAAAAAATTAAGGAAAAGTAATTATTATTTAAAGTCACCTATCATGCTATTTGTAGGCAATAGCATAGGTCTCAGATATATAAAAATATATAAAAAACATGTCTATGAAGTGTTTTGCTCAAAATACCAAACAGATCACCCATTCTAGCCACGCCTCATATCCCTCTATTTCACTTCCTGTTTCAAAAGTGCTGATTTTGGGTATAAAGCTTTAAAAAAATAGATACAAAACAAAAAAGGAGGGGTCTGAGCTCATGCGGGACCCGGCAGCTACTGTCTAAACTAAATGCTGCCGTGATGAAACGCCATATCATGGATTATCAAGGATTCTCTCTGAAACAGTCTGGAGCTCAAAGGCTTTCTCTCTTGCCGGTTATACCACAAGGTGAGTTCCTTTTTACTTCCTGCTTCTTCACACACATGCTCTCCAGTACAGGTTAGCTCTGAGTGTTAGCGATGCTAATGTAAACACCGACCATATTACGTCCAAAACAGTCGGGCATTGTTTCTGATAGAAACGTTTCTGATTGGGCCGTGGATCCACATTTCAGATATTACGTCATATCGGACGCAAATCTGGATCAGCTCCGTTGTTGCCCCGTTTTTAGAGATTTGGGTACGGAGGAAAAGAGAGAGGGTTTTATTTTCTGACGCTGCGTGAGTTCCCTGACACACCGGGGACACATGTTTGTGTATAAAAGACATCAAAAAGTGCATTTTGCATGATAGGTCCCCTTTAAAAAACATTTGAAATACGTTTTATAACCGTGGGCGTAAATATAAAATAATAAGTACCCACTGTTGAGTGAGTTGCTACTGCTGCTGTTTGTTTTTGTTGTTGTTATTATTGTTTTGTGGGTTTTATTATGTTTTATCCTTAATGTTTTGGTATGGTCTCAACTTGTAATTTCTGAAAAATATATATATATTGAAAAAAACAAAACGTTTTAGGGGAGATTATTTCACAAAGTGTTGATGTCTCTAAGATTTCATCAGGCTAGTTTTGGCACTAAGCTAGTTTATCTATGTGATGGAGCTTCCTGCAGTTTATGAACAGCTCATATGTAAATACTTGGCTCACTTCTATACTTACTGAGCCCTTCGGTTTTAACGAGACTGAGTTTGAAATTATACACGAGCTGCAGTTGATTCTCTAACTTTTTTACGCTGTCTCTTTGTCTGACAGACGTTCGGGAAGGTAGCGATGCAAGATTACACTCAGATCAACAGAAACAACAACTTCCAGACGTTTCCTCAGGCTGTTCTCCTCCTCTTCAGGTCAGATATTCCTCCTCCTCCTCCTCCTCCTCCTCCTCCTCCTCCTCCTCCTCCTCCTCCTCCTCCTCCTCCTCCTCCTCCTCCTCCTCCTCCTCCTCTTTCTATAACACTGAAAACATGAACTCGCTGATCTCTAATGTCCTCTTACAGCTCTGGACAGACTCAGATCATAATTACATTATCAATGTTCTGTTGTCAGTGGGCAAAATATTCTTTCCGAGATGTGATTGTGAAAACTAAACTCATCTTCCAGTTGCATTGTGGGAAATGTAGTCTAACGTTATCCATACCTGCTGCTCTGAGTTATATTTCCAATCTATCTCAGAACTTCATGAAGTATTCTGTTCAATGATAACTATTTTTTTGATATTTAACTACAAAAATATGGGTATTTTTACCTGTGTGTGTGTGTGTGTGTGTGTGTGTGTGTGTGTGTGTGTGTGTGTGTGTGTGTGTGTGTGTGTGTGTGTGTGTGTGTGTGTGTGTAGATGTGCCACAGGTGAGGCGTGGCAGGAGATCATGCTGGCCAGTCTTCCAGGTAAACGCTGTGACCCCGAGTCAGACTTCGAACCAGGAGAAGAGTTCAGCTGCGGCAGCTCCTTCGCCATCGTTTATTTCATCAGCTTCTTCATGCTGTGTGCTTTCCTGGTTAGTACACACACACACACACACACACACACACACACACACACACACACACACACACACACACACACACACACACACACACACACACACACACACACACACACACACACACACACACACACACACACACACACACACACACACACACACACACACACACACACACACACACACACACACACACAGTATTTCAGAACAACAATGTGGTAATGTAGCTGTATTAACACACACTGACTGTATATGTCTCTTTAAGATCATCAACTTGTTTGTCGCCGTCATCATGGACAACTTTGACTATCTGACACGTGATTGGTCGATTCTGGGACCCCATCACCTGGACGAGTTCAAGAGGATCTGGTCCGAATACGATCCAGAGGCCAAGTATGTTTGTTTTCAGGGTTCAACATGTTAGCCTTGCTTAGCACATGTTGGAGTTAGTGTCTTCTTTATCATTCAAAATGTATTTTCTTTCCTCAGGGGCCGTATAAAACACCTGGACGTCGTTGCTCTGCTCAGGAGGATTCAGCCTCCTCTGGGTTTTGGGAAACTCTGTCCTCACAGAGTGGCTTGCAAGGTAAAATATACTGCACTCTATACTGTAGTTTGTGTATTAAACAAGTTGGACTGGATGGATGTAATGTAGGAACAATGGGCCTCATACACCAATATCTTTCTAAGTTTATCATCTAATGTTTTTAAGAAAAGTCTATATCAGATTCATGAAGTGTTCCTGAACCGCAGAATTGTTCGTAACTGTGTCCTTATAATGATAAATCCCATTATTCTTCTAAATTAAAGTCCATGCCAGTCGATGCAACACGTCCAAATTAAAGTCTTATGTGAGAATAATTACAAAATATAAAACATTTGTGAAGTGGCTGATGTTTGAAGCCTAATGATAAGTGATAAGGTGTCCCACAGGGGTCTAATGTGGATCCTCTTCTTTTGTCACATCAGGCGACAAAACTCTCGCAATAATATTTGTACACCCATCTGTCACATATAAATAACCTGTCCTTCTATTCTTCTTTTTCCCTCAGCGTCTCGTAGCGATGAACATGCCTCTTAACGCTGACGGGATGGTGACCTTCAATGCCACGCTCTTCGCTCTGGTTCGCACTGCCCTCAAAATCAAAACTGAAGGTATCTGATCTGTTTTTTCTCATTTTAACTTCTGTTGCGGTTTTTCAAATATCTTTCATCATATTTAATGACGTCATCACCCGATACATAAACACATTTTCAATTCAAATGAATGTGCTTCATCAGATTAAATTAGTAAGTCTATTAGTTTTAAATCAAAAATCTTAAATGATTATTAAGAGTAAACTGTTTTTGGTAGTTTTTAGTATAACACCACTTCATTGAATATATATTGAATTACATTAAGGGATGGTATTAAGCTGAAGTGACTGATGCCTTTAGGTTTCTTTGGACACATCTGTATTATTCAGCACCAAGTTGGAAATATCCCAGCTTCATAAACAAAACTAAGCTGTTGACATGAACACAGCTTACAAGTTGGAAACCTGTAATTACGATAACTCTAATAGGACATGAACGCAACATTATTATGATGTATCTCTCTATCTAGGTAACCCTGACCAGGAGAACGAGGAGCTGAGGGCAATCATCAGGAAGATCTGGAAGAAGATGAAACCAAAACTACTGGACGAAGTTATACCGCCACATGAAGGTAATAAAACAACTGAAAACCCTACAACACAAGTAACTATACCACAAACACGACTGATACTCTAATAAACCATGCTGATACTATTGCTGACTGAGCTCTGTGTTGTCCTGCAGAAGAGGAAGTGACCGTCGGGAAGTTTTACGCAACCTTCCTGATTCAGGATTACTTCCGGAAGTTCAGAAAAAGGAAAGAGCAAGGAGATCTGGCTGCAGAGGCCGACGCCTCAAACCCGTCTGCTGTTCAGGTCTGTCTGCCTGTACCTGTGTGTGTCTTTCTGTAATTGTGCGTTTATTTTTTACTGTAATGGAGTGTGTGTTTTCTGTGTGTGTTAGCAGCTGTGTAAGGCCGGTCTGAAGACCCTGCAGGATCTGGGTCCGGAGATGCGTCTGGCTCTGAACGATGACATGGACGAAGACGACGAAAACATGATGGAGGACGAGGAGGAGACCCAGGAGAACGCAGAATATAAGGTCTGTCTGTCTGTCTGTCTGTCTGTCTGTCTGTCTGTCTGTCTGTCTGTCTGTATGTCTGTGTGTCTGTCTGTGTGTCTGTCTGTCTGTCTGTATGTCTGTCTGTCTGTCTGTGTCTCTCTCTGTCTGTCTGTCTGTCTGTGTGTCGGTCTGTCTTTCTGTCTGTCTGTCTGTCTGTCTGTCTGTCTGTCTGTCTGTCTGTCTGTCTGTGTGTCTGTCTGTCTGTGTGTCTGTCTGTCTTTCTGTCTGTCTGTCTGTGTGTCTGTCTGTGTGTCTGTCTGTCTGTCTGTCTGTCTGTCTGTCTGTCTGTCTGTCTGTCTGTCTGTCTGTAGTAAACAGCTGATCTGTCTCTGTCCCTACAGGGTGAGAATGGTTTGGGACCAGAGAAAGATCGACGAGGCTCCCTACTCACACCCACTGGTAAATAAAACAAAAACATATTCTATACATATATATATATATATATATATATATATATATATATATATATATACACATACATATTGTCATACAAAAAATTATAATCATTTTAAGTCAACCTACTAATTTATTCAATAACTAATAGTGGCAGATTCTTTACTGTAAAACCAGCCTTTAAAACATTTTTTTACAAGACTTTGTGTTGCTTGTCCTACAGGTCCTGGTGGTGTGGTCGGAGAAGGCGGCGTGTCTAACGGAGGTCTGGTCCATCGGGTCGGTTCTCTCACTAAGATGCCAAATGGAAACGAACACGACGAACATCTTCGGCGTGGAGACAACGCGAGGTCGTCGTTCAATCAGCACCATCATCGCCGCCCGTCAGCGAAGAACGGCCTGGTGGACCACGGCCACAAGAGACCCTCGTATCACAAACCCATGAGGTACTGCAGAGTGAAAACAAAACATAGTTTAACACAACAGGAGTTTTTTTTTATTAAACAAGGTGCTATAGGCTGCTTGTCAGGTGACAGGTGTACCGGCCAATCACAGTTCTTCTTTCTGCAGGAGGGACTCAAGGGACCGGTACTGGAGGAACGGAGACATGGAGGGGTACGGAGAGCAAGGATACTACAGCAGAGAGGAGGACAACGACAGCATCACCTCCAGAGACAGGTAAACGCAGATCAAAAAACGAATCAGAATTTTAATATTGGATTTCTTATAGTTTTCCAGTCTCTCAAAAAGTGGGATATGAGGGTTTTCTCTGATTTATACAATAATACATTGAATATCTTTCAGTTGGGCATTACAAGAAATGTAAAGACATTACCTTAGACTTTGAAAAACTGGGATAGGCATTTTTTTATTTCCTTTAAAAAAAAGAATTCAAGTAGACTGGCATACACGTGTTTATCCAGATTAATTGTTAGTTGTTACAGATGTGTTACACACATTTGTGTGTGTGTGTCCTTGCAGACCTTACCCTGATGAGTATCCTCTCTACAGAGAACACTATGATGGCCACGCCCCCTACCCCGACAGTAGCTATGGTAACGGATACAACGACGTTCGGAGGACGACCCGGAGACGACTACTTCCTGCCACGCCCACAGGTGTAAATTCACTATATTTATTATATCATCAGTTAATAAGATTAAAGGGGATTAACTAAAATAAAATTATAGATTGAGATTAGAGTATTTTACATGAGATTCAAGTATTGTTTAAGATATCATTTTACATTGTTTGTCTGTTTGTCGTCTGTCAGGTCGTAAGCCTTCTTTTAACATCCAGTGTCTGAGGAGGCAGGGCAGCAGCGACGACCTGCCGATCCCCGGCACGTATCACCCCACCTCCCCTCCACGCCGTGCACGTGCACAGGTAACACACACACACACACACACACCTGTACCCCTCTTATAAGTAAAGTGTAACAAAACAATTCTATAAAAAAGCACAATAGAATCTGCGACATTGGTAAGAAATGGTATACTTCCCGTCTCCTACATGGGCGTGGTCAAATATATTTATATATTTCTTTACCAACGTTAGATATATTTACACAGATAGCAAACATGTTAAGCTTCATTAAAACATTTTAGCCAACTCATTTCCAAATGTAAGTTGATGTTCGCTTCAAATTGTGAAAGAGTTGGACTCACTGTAACACAGAAGAAGAGTATGTTTCTGAGACGGACAAATCAGAAAAATTGGTCTTTAATAAAGTTATTTTCCTCCTGATTTGTGTATCTCACATGGGCCTTTTAGTGTCAGACTGGTTGGAAGATATATGGACTTTTACGTTTGCGACCATGGGGCTAAATAATCTGGTGTAACCCTCATCTCCATTCTGTTCTTCCTCAGCACAACGTCAACAATTACGAGTCCCGTCAATCCTCCGGGCGCTCATCAGTGGCGTCTTCAGCATCCTGGGCGAACCCGTGTCCTCGCCGCGGACGCCTACTCTACGCTCCTCTCATCCTGGTGGAGGAGGAAGGAAGCCCACCGTGGGGAGGAGGAGTAGGAGGGGGAGGAGGAGAGGGAAAGAAGGGAGGAGCAGGAAGAGGTGAGGAGACTCTAACTTAGAACGTGCTAACACTTTAGCTAACACTTGGTAAAGTAACAGTAAACTGGATGATAACATTAATTAAAAACTACAAATGTCATCAAGATAAGAAACCTCAAAGTAATAAGTTCACTTTTGTTGCTTTCCTTTATCCACAGGTGTCAATATCACTGGTGCAACACCCAGACCGGCCTGGTACGGTGGCCCTGCAGGGACATCAGGTAGGAAGGATGGATACAACTAACACACATAGAGCAAACTGGCATCGACACCTGCATGCTTTCTAATGGCCAGCAGGGGGCAACTCCACAAAGAAGTGCGATTCTATAGAAGTCTATGAGAAAATAACCCTAGTTCTAAATTGATTTATTAACTCAGTGAACAATTTTCTGACAAGTTTATTGTCTCAACTACTACTTGAGAATCTTCTTTTATACAACATGGTGTTTATTCTGTACATGATGCATGTATAGAGCAAAATGTACGATAAATCAGGGTAAATGGGAGACAGAGGACAGCGCTCGATAGTAGCACTGTGAAACAAACAAGAAACAAGAGACACATGAAATTGTATTGATATCCATTAATTGAATCTATTTTTTGTCCCTCAAAAAGGGCCGGGGTCATGACTAGTGGGATATATGTGTCGGTCTATGCTGGAGTTAAAAATGGAAACAATTCTCACACACAATTATGAGTATGTCTCTTTATCGTGTATTTGAATGTTTGACATGTTGTTGCAGCTCCTCCACCGTACCGAGCGTACACCACCCTCAGAGTTCCTTCACAACTCGGCGCTCAACTCACCGAGAAACGAGGATCAGCCGACAGTCTGGTGGAGGCGGTGAGGAAACGATGATATTAAGATAATATTAGCTGCAGGCACATTTAGCAGCAACAGCAATAAGAGTGAAACACAGGATATGAATGGTAACAGTAGATGAGAGTACATCAGTGGCGGCGCTAGGGGGGTGGCTACTTGGGCTCAAGCTCCGGATGTTTTCTGAAAAGCTCAGAATGTTTCACTTAAAGCAAGTATTTTTTTTTTTTAAACGTCTCGTGAGTAATGTGCAGTACCAGAGTCCAACAGAGTGGCAGCAGCTGCGGGACAGTCGCCTGCGTACTACGTAGCCTTCCCTGCCCTGAAGAAGAAGTGATCCTTCGTTAGCGTGAAGAGTCTGCTTTATGCGCTCCGCAGTAGCCCCGCTGCGAGGCTCCGGCGAGTTCACAGTTAGCCCCCCCCCCCCCAACAACTTCAAAATTCTGGCTAAACCCCGGATTCTACAATCCTAAATCCGCCACTGGTGTACATCACTGTTGGAATAAGTACTTACAACCTTTACTTAAGTAAAAGTACAAATCCTATGTCTTAATTTCAAAATGTTACTTCAGTAAAAGTACAAAAGTATCAGCATCACAAAATACTCAAAGTACAAAAAGTACTCATTCTGCACTCATTAAGTATAATACTCGAGTATATGCACTTCCAACCACTGGTGTACATAAATACAGATATAAGTGAAGACAATTACGAGTAAATATAGATACATGTCTTAGAGCAAGTACGGGTCCAAAGTATGTCCAAATTGTACATATTGATCAGTAAAATCAAACTTTCTTACTGATTCTTTGCTCTGCTCTCTGCAGGTTCTGATCTCCGAGGGTCTCGGTCTTTACGCTCGGGATCCGAAGTTTGTCGCGTTTGCAAAGCGGGAGATCGCCGACGCGTGTCACATGACGGTTGACGAAATGGAGTCGGCCGCCAGCGATCTGCTCGGCTCGGGGAACCCGTCTCTCCTCGCTAACGCCGCCACGGACCCAGCCATGCTCTACAGCGACGAGGAGCCAATCAGGACGGGCCGCGAGGAGGACGAGCTAGCTGACGAGATGACCTGCGTGACATCGTTTTGACGGGCTGACGCTCTGGACCAATCAGAAAAAAGACTGCGAAAGGCGTCAGAGATTGGCAGGACATTTGACCAATCAGGTTAAAGAAGATAGAAGAGGGCGGAGTTTAATGGACATTTAATGCTGAGATTTGTGAGAAAAATGATGGAAGATGGCCGCCAGCAGAGAGTGACTCAGCGCTGTTGTGCCGCCATAAAGACGTATCTCGTTTGGTAACGCTATGAACGTCGCTTGGCTGCACAGAATCACACTTTACCCACAATGCATTGTTTGACAAGTTGTGTTGTTGTGTTATTATTTATAATTCCCGAAAAGTAATCACCGTTACTGTCAGCCAGCTAAAGAAAGATTAGCATTGTGCCGCAACTGATTAGCTTGAAACTGCCTCCTCTGCCTCAAAGAACAGCACTATAATAAACGCTATATATTAAGTCACTCACTCAGCAGTGTTGGGTTGTGTTGTGACATTTTGCAGACAAACTGTGATGATTTGATTAGTGTTAACATAAGCAGTGGACTGGCAGGAGATCAGCTATGCTCCCAGGGCCCTATATCTGTGATTCAAACTAGCACTGTAAGGGAATGGCTATTTTTAAGGCTTTAATTGCAAAAGAATGAAGTGAGTTGGACGAATCAAATGGAGTTTACATTTGGTACAAATCAGCCACTGAGGAGATGTCATTGTCTAAAGTCATGGTACAAATGGTCTTGAAACAAATTGGGGTTGCATTGAGGAGCGTTTAATCATTAGACTATGAGCTCTACATGATGAACTGTTTACATGGCTTGACACATTTTCCACGTTTACATGCAACCTGGCTTACTCCAATTCAAATGCCCCATGTGTAGCCCCTTTAAATACATTTTATTTACCTATTTTTTCAACTGCAGCCATGTTTCTCCCATGGTATACCCTTGTTACCATTTTGCAAAACTGTGTGCTGGCAGTGTATCTGTTATTGCTGTAAAAACCCCAATCGAAATACATATTCTGAATGCGCTGTATACATGTCCAAAGAAAAACTCGTAGTATTGGCCTATCTGAAGTCTAATCCTGAAATATTGTGAATAATAGTGAGATATTATAATAGTGAAATATGAGTGACAAGACACTTTCTAATTTAAAATAAGGATGAACGTCAACAGTGAACAGTGTGAATGAATGCACAGGTGTTCAGCGTGATTCTGTCAGCTGAGCTTCTATCGTTCAGATGTGAGTTTTTATATCAGGATCTCTGATGTATTTAAATGCTGTAAAACGTGTTGAACTGCCTGCTCTGTGACTCGTAGAGCGGTGTGTGGAGGAATATATTTCTCATATTTTATTAATGTGTATTTTTATTCTCATAAATGAAGGCGTTCAGACGATGAACTGTAAAATACTTTTCTCTTTGTTGTTTTTTTATCGCAGAGGAGAGTGTTTGTTCAGTGTGTTCAGATTTTCTTTTTTAAATGTTTGATACTTTTTATTCTAACAGAGAGAACTGAATGTTTTTTTTGTTTGTTTGTTTTAATTCTGGACGGCAGACAGTCCGGTGTTGTTTATGTCTTGTCTGGATCTTCGTGTTTCCGTCATCTTTTAGCTTTTCTTTCCAACAGTTCGGAGAGTTTCCAGTTATGGGTTTTTTAATACAACGCCTGGATTACCCCAAAATACATCTGCAGATGCCGCGTTCAGCCTGAGAAACAGCTCTGTCTGAACCCTCATTTACCTCAAATAAAGACTGAAAAAAGATTTGTCTCCTCAATGTTTTTTTTAAAATTTGTTGTTAAGTCTGTGAAACAGCTGAAAATTGGACACCTTGTATTTTGCAAGTATAGTATTAGAGTTAGTTTGAATTAGTATTAGAAGGCTTGGGTTATTTAAGTCTAACACAAAAGATAAAGAACATATATAAAAATTAACAACAGAGGTTATATTTAAGATAATTTGGGTTTGTGTAAAAGTTTTCTATTAAGTTCATACATGTCTTACATATTTTATTTGATATTTTACATTTCCAAATACAAGATGAAGAACATAGGAAAAAGACACTTTACATTTATTAAATTATTTATTATATGTAAAAATCGTTATTATAATTATTGTGCTATGATACAAATAATTAATAAAAAAGGTAAATGAATCAAAAAACATTATAATAATTAAAATGTATATTACTTATACCATCCCTAAAAGGTTCTTTCCAACTTATCAAAGTGACATTTTTTAGCCTTTAATTTATTTTTGTCCTGAAATGTAATGACGTAAACATATTGTTTGTTATTTTCACAGATTTCACAGCGTGCCCACTAACGTCTCAGCGTGACCTGAATAGAGTTCACATCTCGCGGGACTTACACCACCCTTGCGAATGCTGTTGACCTCATCTATGTGGAGTTCTCGCGATATTTGCCTACTGACGGCGGTTGGAAATGGAGTCCGAGGGGGCGGGGTGCAGCAGGAGATGTTTGGAGGCTTTTTTTTAATATAAAATTATTTATTTAAATAAAAATGGCCGCCGTGGAGAGCGGAGAGGAAAGACTGTAAGTGTTATTTTTGTATATTTTAACCTCCTTTTAAACTACCGCCACTGCCACCAAACCGTTATCCGTCGTGTGTTTTATTGAAGTAAAAATGTGCGTTGTTTTTTACCCCGGCCTGTCTCAGCGGAGCGGGGTTAGCGGGAATACGTCACCAACTTGCTGCTGTGTCGGAGCAGCTTTAGCTCTTAGCCCGCTCTCGGTGCTCCGCCGGGCCGCTCGGACTTCCACACAACTCCCCGGAAAAGTGAGGCCGGGGCCGGGGAATCTGTGTGTGTCCGCCCGCCTCCGTCAGACACACAGGGGAAGCTAACAGGATGCTAGGTCGTTAGCAAAAACAGAGTGTGTTGTCATTAGACTGCTGTTCTATAACCTGGGTTAACCCCCTCCCTGTTACACACACACATACATACATACATACATACATACACACACGTCCCGTTATATACCATACGCCCCCCTGGTTTATTACTCATTATCTCATCTAATAATATACTATCCTATGTGTATAATTGTCTCTGTACCTATAGTATACATCTATATTTCTGATGCTGCCGTATTTTGGTCTTTTATAGAACATTTTATTTATTTTTTATGGTGTTTTATTTATCTTTTCTACTGAAGATATGTTTACATTTGCTGTTCATTATTTATTTTATTATGTTTATACTTTATTCCACCTTTTAACACACTGCTGCTGTAACAAAAGTATTTCCCAATTTGGGATCATTAAAGTATCTATCTACCGACGTCAGTGCCGCTGAGCAAGGCAGCTGTGTGTATGTGTGTTTGTGTTTTGATAATGTGTGTGTGTGTGTATGTGTGTGTGTACATGTGTGTTTGTTAGTGGAAAGGCTCACTTCCTGTCCTGCTGCTTCATCTCTACCTGCAGCTTCATCATCATAACCATTCAATTAAATTAGCTTTATTGGCATGACCATAAAGACATAATGTATTGCCAAAGCTTTGTACAACTACAACAGGTCATAAACATTTTGAACAAAAGCAAGAATAACATGCATACATTTTAACTATGTGAACTACAAACTACTACTACAAAATGTATTTAAAAAAGAAAGAAAGATTTGAGACCTGGTGTAGATGTAGCAGGGTTCAATAGATGAACCTGAGGGGTCATCTGACAGTAAATGAGGCATGTACAAAATAATGTGCAATTAACAATGATTACACCTACCACTATTGATTGTCTGCCAATTCTTTCCTTGATTAATCAATTATTTTGGCGTAATTTAAATAGGTTAGTAATGCCACTGAATAAAGTTTTGGGGTAACAGTTTCATCACAACAGGAAACTACATGCATGCCGTTTGTGATGCAATCCTAATCAAGAATGCCGCTTTTTTTTATTTACAGGGTCGTTGTTGCACTCCCTGCTCTCAGTGAGCTTTCATTAGGCTAAAAGTGCACTGTATTATTAATCATTATGGCTTATTACCTGCATCTAAAATGTGGTATAATTCCTTCATTCCTAATTATAGACAGCTGGTGTTGCTGCTAATAAAACAACGATTACAAAATATATTATTCTAGTTGTATTTATCACAGATGTTATTTCAATATAATTTATTTCACTTTGATTTGGGATTTCCTCAGGTCCGTTATCATAGGACAGTGTTTGACCTAAATGCAGTTTAAGGTCCACACTGTACAGTTTCAGCACGACATCGCAATGTGCAAAAGTCTCATGGCACGACTTGCAATGCCAAGTAAGGCAAATGACTTCAACTCCCTCATGCTACAACGTTTTTACGGCTTGATACAAAAAATGACTGATCTACATCGAGTCTGCCTGCTAACATTATAACTGATTTAAGGTTTCTAGGATACACAGTTGTTGATCATGTTTGAGTTGGCGGCCTTCATGAAGCCAACCACCGATCACAATCATTCTTAATCAGTTTATCAAACAACCAAAGCAAGCCCTACCTACAACAACTGTATATGGAAATATTTTTGTCAAACCATATACGACCCAGCCCTACATTGTAAAAACGTAGAGATGGAAGGAATTAACTGCGTCAGAGATAGTCGGATTTGATTACTGGATGCAACTCTGCCGTCCAAAAGGAGAAATTACCGCTAAATAAACAAAACACTGAACAGCTACGACCATGTCATGTTATCAGTGATGTTATTTTAACAGGCATGATGTCATCTCTTTTCCACAGTGAGGATAGTGAGGACGAACCCTTCGACCCGCAGCCCCCGTCCAGGGAGAGAGAAAGATCCCACAGTAAGACCAAGAAGAACCGCAGGGAGCGCCACCATGTTGACCGAGATTCAGAGAGCACAGAACCAGCCTCTGTGCTGCAGCCACAGAAGGGGGCGGAGCCACAGACACAGGTAAACACAGGTGGAACAACAATAAACCTGCAATCTGCAATATAGATTTTTTTTTGCAATACTGTGCAATAATCACTTTTATGTGAAAAACACACGTTGTTTTAAATGTCCCAACATTTTTATAATGTCTCAACAACGTGTCAATTAGTTCTTTACATTGCTGTTCATCGTATTTAACCATGAATGTGAACCTACTTGTCTTTGTTTTTATTCTATTACTAATGTGTTCTTTTCTATATTTAATTAGTTAGATTACTTTTTATTATTGCATGCCTTTTTGTGCCACTTTTGCTGTAACGCTGCAAAGTTCCCCGCTGTGGGACTAAAAAAGGAATCCTGATTCTGGTTCTGAACAGAAGTCAGTGGTTACCCAGGTTTTGGAGTCCTGGAGTTTTTTCACATTAGGGTACCATATTATGAACGTTTTGAGGACAATAATCAGTTTTTAAAGGTCACCTATCATGCAAAATCCACTTTTTCATGTCTTTGATACATCAACATGTGTCCCCGGTGTGTCAGGGAACTCACGCAGCGTCAGAAAATAAAACCCTCTCTCTTTTCCTCCGTACCCAAATCTCTAAAAACGGGCTACAACGGAGCTGATCCAGATTTGCGTCCGATATGACGTAATATCTAAAATGTGGACCCACGGCCCAATCAGAAATTTGCTATCAGAAACAATGCCCGACTGTTTTGGACGTAATATGATCTGTGTTTACATTAGCATCGCTAACACTCAGAGCTAACCTGTACTGGAGAGCATGTGTGTGAAGAAGCAGGAAATATAAAAAGGAACTCACCTTGTGGTATAACCGGCAAGAGAGAAAAAAGCATTTGTGCTCCATACTGTTTCAGAAATAATCCTTGATGTGGTTTGGAACATGATATGGCGTTTAATCACGGCAGCATTTAGATGAGTATCTCGTAGAATTCTGATCAGGCATTAGCTCCGCCTCCTATTTTTTTTTTTTCAAGCTAAGTACCTATAATCAGCGTTTCTCTAACAGGGCTGGAATAGAGGGTTATGAGGGATGTCTGAAATGTACGATCCGTTTTTGTATTTTGAGCAAAACACATCGTATGTTTTTATATATTTGTATATATATCTGAGACCCATAATATAAGCCTAAAAATTGCATAATAAGAGACCTTTAATGTCACCTCCGTCCTGCAGGCTTCAGAGGAGCCGGTGGCGGGGCCCTCAGAGCCGGGATCAGAGTCGGCGGCCGGCAGCGAGTCAGCAAGTTCTCCCAGGCAGCGACGCTCTGTGATCCGAGACCGCGGGCCGCTTTACGACGACCCGTCACTGCCCGAAGGCTGGACCCGCAAACTCAAACAGAGGAAGTCTGGTCGCTCAGCCGGGAAGTTCGACGTCTACCTGATCAAGTAATCTAAACCTTATGATGTGTTGGTTTTTCATGAAGAAAGGGAGAATCAAACAGTTTTTATCGTATTTCTCTTTGCTCAGCTCGGACGGTAAAGCCTTAAAGTTACACTGAAATAACTGTTGGAGCATGATATAATACCTGGATGTTAAATATAGTATGAGGGCGCTAACCTCACTTCCGGGGAAAATAAGGAATTAGAGCGAAGCGGAAAATAATTGTTTCTTCATGTCTTAAAGATGCTCATATATTGCACCTCAAACAACAAATAAATCCAGAGTTACGGTTTATTTAGTTCCTTAAACTTTATGAAGTGATAGTTTTTCATGAAGAAAGGGAGAACCATTTATAAATAACGTATTTCTCTTTGTTCAGCTCGGACGGTAAAGCCTTTCGTTCCAAGGTTGAACTTATCGCCTACTTCCAGAAGGTCGGCGACACGACCACCGACCCAAACGATTTTGATTTCACTGTCACCGGACGTGGAAGTCCCTCGCGCCGCGAGAAGCGCCCCCCAAAGAAAGTCAAGGTGGTGAAACCATCAGGTCGAGGACGGGGGCGTCCAAAAGGTAATCAGGCACTTACAATTACAAACTTAAAGTGAAGTTATTTAATTCAACCCAACACTTTGCAAAATTCACATCAGAATCAGATAGAGTATATTGCCAGGTACGTTTACACATACAAGGAGTTTGCTTTGGTGTTTGGTGGTGTAAACATAAACAACATAAATCAAATCAATCAAATCAAATCAGGTTTTATTTATATAGCACATTTTTTAAATGATTTTTGGTCGAGCCAAAGTGCAAATAAAAAATACATTACTGCGATCGCGAACAGAAGACAATAAATTACAACAGCAAATATAGGGAAATGTCATGAGTCGTGCTCCGCTCTGACTAGAAGGCCAGGGAGAAGAAGTGAGTCTTTAGTGTTGATTTAAAAAACCCTAGGGTCTGGGCCGACCTCACATGGAAATAATAAGGAAATAAGTTGTAAGATAAGATCAAAAACAGAACGATTATAAGAAAGAACACTTTTCTTTGTATTTCCTTTGTGTTTAGTTGGATATGTTTATTTTTCTTTGTGTTTGTGTAGGCAGTGGGAAGATGCGGCAGGCTACGGAGGGCGTGGCTATGAAACGTGTGGTTGAGAAAACTCCGGGCAAACTGCTGGTCAAGATGCCCTTCGGCAAAGCAGAATCCTCCACTGGCACCACCTCTACTGCCTCAAAGGTATGATCAGTCTGTCATTAAATCGGTTTAGTTAAAGGGATTTAGTTCGAAGATCACTGCAATACACTGAGACGGGCAAATAAACATTCCCAAAGCACCAATTCTGGAAGAACTACGTTTAGGCAGGAAACAAAACGGTAGAACATTTGGGGCCTCTCCTGTGTGAATCACCACCTTCTTGTGATGGATGGGCAATCCTTTAGCAGCTCTTGTTTGTGTCTCCAAATGAAAATGGGTCCCAGGATAGCTACCTATATAAAGAACATTGTGAATCAGCATAGACAGAAAATCAAGTCAAGGCAAGAACAACTGAAAGAGGCTGAATCTGAGCAGTGTTTTATCATCTGTCTGTAATTAACACTGAAATAACTGTTGGAGCATGACACCAAAAACCCTTCAGGTTCTTTTTGGAGAAATATAGTATGAGGCTCACGTCACTTCTGGCGAAAAAAATGAATTAGAGCGCAGCGGAAAATAATAGTTTCTTCATGTCTTAATAATAATAATAATAATAATAATAATAGATTTATTTTGTTAGCGCTTTTACAGGTGCTCAAAGACGCTTTACAGATATAGTGAAAAGAAAAGAACAACAAATATTATACATAGTACTTGCGTACCAAGCTGCGAATGGATCTGGCCCTTCCTACATCCAGGACATGGTTAAACCGTACACCCCAGCACGTGCACTCCGCTCTGCATCAACCAAACAGCTCGCTGCACCCTCGCTGCGAGGGGGACCCAAGTTCCCATCAGCAAAAACACGTGGGTTTGCTATCCTGGCTCCAAAATGGTGGAATGAGCTCCCCATTGACATCAGGACAGCAGATAGCTTACACATCTTCCGGCGCAGACTGAAAACTCATCTCTTTCGACTCCACTTCGAGCGATATAACTATTAACAAAGCACTTATATACTAATAAAGGACTGGCTTATCTAAAGCCAGTTGAGTAGCACTTGAAATGTTTTTGCTCTATGAAACCTGATGTACTTATATGATTCTGTTTTCTTCAAGGTTGTATTTTGTTGGTCGAACGCACTTATTGTAAGTCGCTTTGGATAAAAGCGTCAGCTGAATGCAATGTAATGTAATGTAATGTAAGTCAAATTTAAAATCAAGCAATACAAAAACAATCACACAATAAAAGCTGGATTGAAGAGGTCAGTTTTTGTGAGTGTTTTGAAGGTGGTGAGGTCAGTGCAGTCCCTGATGGGTTGTGGGAGTGAGTTCCAGAGGGTAAATGGTAAATGGACTGTACTTATATAGCGCTTTATCCAGTCTTTACGACCCCTCAAAGCGCTTTACATACTACATGTCATTCACCCATTCACACAGAGCAGTACCACTTGCTCTAGGACCTAACATTCACACACCGTTGGCCATGCCATCGCGAGCAACTCAGGGTTAAGAATCTTGTCCAAGGATACATCGACATGTTGACTGCATGGGCTGGGATCGAACCAACAACCTTCTGGTTGAAAGACAACCGCACTCCCTCGCAGCCACAGTCACCCAGAGGGAGGGGGCAGCGACGGAGAAGGCTCTGTCCCCCCAGGTCCGGTGCTTGATGCCGGTGGGGATGGATAAGAGGTTGGCTTCTGATGAGCGGAGGCAGCGGGAAGGGGTGTGGTGGTGCAGCAGGTCTGTGAGGTAGGGGGGGGGGCCTGATTGTTGAGGGCTTTGTGAGTAATGAGGAGGACTTTGAAGTGGATTATTTGACGGACGGGGAGCCAGTGGAGGTTCTGGAGGACGGGAGTGATGTGTCTCGGGAGCGGAAGCTGCGAGTCATATATTGCATCTCAAACAACAAATAAATCAAGACACGGACAGTAAAAGAAACGGTCTATTTGACACGTTTTTCATATTTTTAGAGTAATTATACTGTTTTTGACGAACTGAAATATTGTTGTCTGCCATCACTTTAAGGGGAAATCAACATTTTGGTATTAGGGCACATGCCGAAAGTAAGAGGGCGTATCGCCCCTGTTACCAGGTTTAGACAAAACACTGCCCTTATTGATGATGAACTTAAGAGAAAGAAGTAACCGACAGAAAAGCACCTGAAAGTCAGTTCAATCTGCTGGCAGGGGAGGATTCCAGACTGATCTAAACTTGTAGTGAAGGTGAACTGAGAATGTTTGGCTAAGGAGCCTTGTATGCAAGATCTTCAACTTCCACCTTTATGGATGTTTATAAAAAAGTATGGTGGTCGATTAGCCCACAGAAACCACAAATCAGAATAAGGACTTTCAGTAGGCCCCAGAAAAAAGTAAGGAAAGAGAGACAGTTATTTGCCCAAGCTTTAAACAAATTCTCAGTATATCATTGGTTCTTTATTCTTGCAAAGTTACTGGAGAAGCAACGGGTGTTTCACTGGTCCAGTCCATATGTTCTTTGTGGAGAAGTCCCATTACTTTATTTTAAAGTAGACTAACCAAGGCCGTGTGATTTTGTTTGTGATTTTCATGGTAAAGTACTCAAAGCCTTTCCTAGAACAGAAATCAAATAAAAGATCAACATACTGTGTTAACCTGTTAAGCCCGAGAGGACCCTAATCCGGGTCCTGCGTGTAGTTTTTTCACGAAACTGTGTCTCAGGGCTTCTTAATATTTAAAAAACTATTAATATGTCATACTCACTTAAAGGTGGGGTAGCTCATTTTGGAGAAACCAGCTCGAGTGCGATAGAATTTGAAAATACACAGCCGGAAGAAATCTGCTACTTCCTCACAGAGCCCCTCCTCCAACACACACGAACGCGCACATGACCAATGAGGGCACGAGATAAGTTTGTGCACAGATGGAAGGCTGACAGGCAGGTAGGCCATCCAGTTATTTTAGCCGGGCCGGCTCAGATGATTGGTCGTGCTTTTTACAGTACTACGGCTTCCACAGATGATTTCTTAATGGATTTTTTGTCAAAGCACTTTGCTATCATTGCTATCGGGACGTTAAGAGCATTCCATGGAATATAACAAAAAGTGTATCTCGAGCCGGTTTCTCAAACTTACCTACCCCACCTTTAACGGTTAGAAACTCGGCTAACTGAATACATGAACATTTTTTACCGAAACAAAGCACAAGTCAAACAAGAAGCGTCTAAATGAGCCCTGAGCGAAAAAATGCTAACGCACTTAGCACAGAACTCAAGGTAAAAAATACCCTTATTACTTATCGTAACTGCACATACAAGATATCAGATTAAAGCTGAGATTCCACAGATTCTATAGGTATTAGTAACATCACTGAGCGATCAGAACTCGCGACAAGGGAAGCAAACACAGACGTCACAACACGGAGCATTACGGAGCATTCACGGGAGATCGTCTCACCTTAGCTGTTATTCTGATCAAAAGTCGTGTTCAATGGCATCAAAACAATAAAAACGCTGCTGAAGGTTAATCCAATGGTTAATCCAATGTGTCTGTGTCACTTTTAAATGATTACTGATAATCCATCATTCAATTTTTATGTCAAAAATGGAGATTTCATATATAGCTGCTATGATAGCTACCAGAGTGTATCGCAGCTTCCGGTTCCGGGGCATTCTGGCTGTGCATCACTCTATTCACCAATGGGTAATGTTTAGATGGATTTTAGGAGCTTCTCCTCGATTATATTGGCTCTAACAGTTAAAAATAGATGTCAATCATCAAAATCGAACGAGGGGGGCCAGAGATATGGAAAATGCACCCAAATGACCCCAGACTTGGGTTTTTCTTCTAAATCTCTCTAAAAAAGGTCAAATGTCACTTGTTTTGCATCAATCTTGATACAGGGTACTTATTATATGTTATAGTTTGGATTCCTAAAGCTTTTAGTCTACTATCCCATCATTCAAGGCTGGTTTTCACTATAAGTAATGTTTTTTTTTGGACGGACACTATAATTTACATTGTCTTACTAGTTCAATCTGAATTTACTTAAAAATAAAAAAAATCTATATTGATTCTGACTTTTCTACATCCAACTCACAGGTTTATTATTGCTTTGAGAAAAAAGATTATTAATTTACCCCTTTTAAAAGTTATAGTCATTTGTTCTGGGAATGTCATTTTCGAGCCTGAGACCTGAAAAACAGGCTCAGGGCTTAACAGGTTAAAAGCTCCCACCACTTTTTTGATTTTGAAACAATTTCATAGAGTCCTTCGTCACGCAGTCAATACGCCCTTGTAGTAGGTAGTAATAAGTAGTAACAACGTTGATGCTAATGTCACCTAATGATGTGGTATTTCCCAACACAGGTGGTGTCTCCTGCCCTGGTGGCCAAATCCCATCCGGGCAGAAAGAGGAAATCAGAACAGGAACTTCCGACCCCACCACAGACCGCCCCCAAGAAACGGGGAAGGAAACCAGCCTCAGCCTCAGTAGCGCCATCCGTTGCGGCAATATCCACCTCCACTCCATCAACTTCTGTTAGCGCAACAGTTGGGAGCTACGCTGCAGCCGCCATTTTAGCCGCAGAGGCTAAACGGAGAGCAGCAAAGGAGTCTTCCAGCAAACATTTCGTCCAGGAAATAGCCCTGCCAATCAAAAAACGCAAAACGAGAGAGACAGTGGAGGAGAGGGAAATTGTTCAAACTCCATCAGCTTCAATAACTGATACTGTAAAGGGGGAGGCAAGTAAAGGGGAGGAAGCTCCAACCCCAGAACCTCAGCCTACCCCTTCTGAGCAGAGCCAGTCACAATCACAGAAACAGCCATCTGCTTCAGAACAAAGTCAACCACATGGACACAAGGCGCATAAAGGAAAGAAGCACAAGGAGAAAACAGGAATAGCAGCTGGAGAAGGCAGAAGCAGAGGAGAGGAATTATACGAAGATATAAGTGATAAGGGAGGAGAGGAAGAAACTGGAGAAAGAAGTAGCAGCAGCAGTAGTAGCATTAGCCCATCAAAAAGTCACAAACGGAAGGACCGCCCACCTCACAAACACCACCATCATCACCACCACCACCACCATCATCACCGCCACCAACATCCCTCTGCCTCCAGTTTGGATCAGCCTCTTTCTCCAGCCTCCGGACATCCAGCACCCTCCAGCCAGTCAAAGGCTGAAGTCAAGCCCCAGGTTGTACCTCAGCTTTCCACACAACAAGTGCATCACACTCATGAAGCTCCTCCGAAACCACAATCTAAGCCTGAACCTCGACAGACTCCCCCTCAACCCAGTTCCCAGGAGCATCCTCAGAGCCAGTCTCCCACTCAGCCACAAGCCAAGCCAAGATACCACGCTCCTCAGCCCTCTCCTACCAGTAATGTCTTGCCCCAGCCACGGTCCCAACTACCCCCTCCCCAAACTCACAGTCAGAGCCAGGCTTCATCGCAAAAAGGCCAGTCAAATCCTGTCCACTCCCCAGCCAAACACCAATCCCAGCTTCAGACTCCACCTCAGACACACCTTCCTCAAACAAGGCCTCCACATCCACAGACCCAGTCTCCCACTGTACTCCAACCTCAAACCCAGCCCAGGCACCCGTCTCAACTCCAAACACAGCTCAAACAACAACCCCAGCTCCGGCAGTCACTGCAGTCTCATCTCCAACTCCAACCCCCGACCCGAACCCCAGCCCAGCTTCAGACGCAACAGCAGCACAGAACCCCTGCCCAAATTCAGCCTCAATCCCAACCCAGGAACCGACCTCCACCTCAGCCCCATTCCAGATCTCCATCCCAAACTCCACCTCAACCCCAGTCCAGGACCCTAGCCCAAACTCCACCTCAACCCCAGTCCAGGACCCTAGCCCAAACTCCACCTCAACCCCAGTCCAGGACCCTAGCGCAAACTCCAAATCAACCACAATCCAGGGGTCCTGCTCCACTTCCAAATCAACCCCAATCCAGGACCCCTGCCCAAACTTTGCCTCCACCCCAGACATCAGTCCAACCTCACCTGCAACAAAGGCATCAAATGCAGCCCCAATCCCTGACGAGGCAGCCATCGCAACAACTCCAGACCCAACAAAGACAACAAGCCAGACAGTCTTTCTCACAGCCTACGCCACCCCCGGCTCAGTCCCAAGCACAACCACACTTTCAACGGATTCAAACACAGCCACGTCCACAGCCCCAGCTCACCAGGCCCCATGTGCAGCACCTCTCATCCCACCGACCATCTCCAAGCCTAACCAGGACCAACCCGGCTCAGCAGAATCAGGGCGAACAGCCCCAAGATCTGAGCACCACACGGCCTAGTCGAGGAAGCCTTTTGCCAAGCCGAGAGGTTCGAGATGAAGGCGTCAAGGCGGAAGGAAGACGGGATCCGGCATCAGAAAGCAGAGAGGTTTCAAGAGGAGACAGAGGTTCAAACAGCAACTCAAGGCCTTCAAGCTCCCTCCCTCCTCGACCTACAGGAGCATCTGGAGCCGGAGTTGGCCTTGTTACTGGAGCAGATGGAAGGGCGAGGCTTCGGGCTGAACCAGAGGCAGCAGGTGATGACAGGGAGCTCAGAGACATCGTCCCCCAGTCCGCGGTCCCATGTCCCAGCCGAGAAGAAACCGTAGAGTCACGGACTGCCGTCAGCGAAAGAGTCAGCTGATCAGTTGGGCTGATGACCGGGACGACTGATCGGCGGACTCGCGTACTGAGTCGGCACCAGAAGGAAAAGGAGTGTGACACGGTTGTTCGCGGAGTTTTAATGATTGTTACACTGTTTTCAGATAACGAAGGATAACGTCAGAGCTGGTAGGACTGTTGGAGTCTCTACTCCGTCTGATTCTGTCTGGAGACTCTGCAAAGTTCTAGATTTGAGAACCAACCTGACGCTCAAGGGCAGCTGGAGAGGAGAGCAGACGGTGTCTTTTTCTAGGAAAATCAAACAAAGAGGAAAAACCAGAAAAAAAAGTTTGTGTGTAAATATAATCAAAAGGCAGCTGTTGTGCCCCGCTCGTCTCTAAGGGGGAAGGGGGGGGAGTAGTTTGGAAAAACCAACGCTTAACAACACATTACTCTGAAGGAAATGTTGCTTCCGGAATATAACCTGTTTTTTTTTAATTTCGTATTATGATAGTTTATTGTTTTGTCTCTGTTATACAGCTTTACACTCTGATATTATTGACTGATAGTCCCTTACTCATCGCCGTGCTGCTGACTGACAGTCCCTTATTTAAAGTCCTGCTTTTTAACTGACGGTGACTCCTTCTATTGACTGAAAGTCCCTTACTGAAACTAGTCCTTGACTGAAAGCCTCAGAGGTGATGTGGGGGCGATGGTTTGCACCTTAAACTGGTTTCTTAGAAATCTACCATATTTTTTTGTAATCACCATTTTCCATTTGGCCCGCGATAAATAAAGGTGTGGGGTCTGTAATGTTTTCCATCCACTTCCAGAATGCCCCCTACAGGAAGCAAATCTGACGTATGTATTAAGACTCGTGACCTCACTCTGAACTGAGTCTTTGAAACGCATTTTGAATATTGTTTAAAATATTTGAACAACTTTAAGAGTTCTTGAGTCCTCCTATCAGACACTAAAACAGCCGTTCCAAGTCAGTTGTTTAATAAGCAAATCTCGAGAGCTCCTAATTTGGTTATAAAGTATTTCAAACCCACCGAGATGTTCTTCCAGGTTAGAGATTCTTCCATTTAGGTCTTCATTGAATCGGTTTTTTTTGGTAGTGTTTTTGTTTCCAAAGGAAGCGCTTTTAATATCAAACCAAACCCACTTTTACAGTAGCTCTATTTTGGTTTGTACTCTTAATGAAATGAGTGGCAAAAGGACAAATTGTGTCTTTGTGTTGAATGTCTGGAACAGTTTGCAACCCCTCCAGTTTATACAATCAACCGCCTGCATGTCGCTAGGAGACTTTGCAGGCCATCAACTGGAGTCGCAACATATGCAGAGGTCGACCTCGTTAGGTTTTTACTGTCGGACATGATGGCGTTCTTTGGGAAGTTGAACCCTGAACGAGGTCTGGTCATGTGGAGACACAACATTCAGTGAGCAGACAGCAACCTTTGAATCTGAAAGTCCAGATTTGAGAGCAAGAAGGAGATATTTGGAAGGACGTAACATAGAGATCATCTGATTAACAACCTGAAGCAATTTGGTTGATATTCTTAACTATCTTAATTTGATTTAACAGTTGGTGAACATGGGGAATGGGTGTCAATAAAAAAAGTTTCTAATCACGTTTAAGATGTACTGACAGAATCATGAGCTTCTAATCAAACATTGCTCCTGACATTTTTGAGAAGTTTTCTTAGTGCCTTTTGTGTTTAGATAACTCATCTTTAAATGGATTCGACTTGAATGTCCCTTGTTGGGCTTATGCAGTGTTCTTATCTGTCTAAACGACTTTGACTTTAAACCATAGGCTGTATGAAATATAGATATGGTTTCTAATATCATCCATGGGTTTCTGAAGAGTATAACTCCTGGCTAATGTACAACTGGGCATCAATGTAATTGAGGTGGGCCCGAAGCAGAGCAGACAGTTAGACATGGATGTATATTGAGAAATGGATAAAGTGTTGGATGCAGGGCTTCATTCATTCCTATGAAATGTTCTCGGTTGCACGGGAAGTCAATATGGCCTTACTTTGGAGAACTAAAATACCTGGACCTTCTGGCGATCTTTAAACCCGTCTCCTAGCCGCTATATCGTAGACGTTCGGTCTTGGCGAAGTCAAATTAATGCATTTTAGCGCATTTTACAGCTTGTAGACCTAAAATAATTGGTTAACAGATGTCTCTTTCCGAATGTAAATCAATGGGATCAAATCTTGTTCGGCCGATGACTTCATGTAAAGGACACAGTTGTTGTTGCCTCAAGTGGCCATTTGAGGAACTGCAGTTTTTGGCACTTCCACGTAGGGTTCACTGCACATGCTATTGACGATAATCTGACAGTCAGATATGGACGTGTCCTATTAAAGCATGAATGCAATATAAGGACTGGATATCAAAGATATGTCGCCAAGTTCCTTAAAATAAAATAGCATGTTAGCTTCTGGGCTTGATCCACATCATAGATCTAACTACACATGCTCAGTAGAGTTTCTCTCCCTGGCCCATTGAGATTTTCCGCAAAGAAAATGATTCTTTCTGATACAGTTTGTCGAAAAAACAATAATGTAAAATGTTATTTCTCAGCAACTTTATCTTCAACTCACCTTTAATTAAGCTCTGTTACTGGATGTGTATTAGTGAAATGCACCCTAGGAGTGGTAGTAGATGGTAGAGTTGTGTATTGTGTAGGATATTCTATTTTAGCTTGTTTTGTTTATTATTCAATGTAGGCTATCAATGAGGAGAATATACATTATATAGCACATTATACTTTTTAATTGCACTTTATGCCAATTATTATTTAAAATGTAGAAATATATCCCACCTTATCTTGGGCGCCTGACATCCCCCTCTCTCTTAAAGCACTTAATGTCACACTTTATTTCACCTTGGCTGTAACGATACAAACGGCAGAATCAAAGAAAATGTATGTTTTTAATTAACCTGAAACAGACGTGTTGCAATGCCCTGCCGTACATCTCAGCCAAGGTTTCATTTCAATTATCTCCAGAGAATTCTTGTAGGTTTTCTGCTGAAACAACTCCTAAAACAAGGGGAAGTTTCGTGATTGTCTCCTGAGCTCTCAAATCTGAACATACAGACACTGAATGTTAATGCTCTGTCAATAGATTTGCCATCAAGAAATCTAAAAGTTTTGCACCTTATTCTTCACATGTGGGGGAAGGCTCCTGCACTTTAACAATGATATTGGAAGGATTGAGCTCTTCGACCCTCAAACAAGCGGGAAAAAAACCCCTGAATGTCTTCAACCTGGATCCGATAAATGTGCCTCGTTCTCTAAAGTCCTCTCACCTGATGTTTGTTGTCTCCACCTGAAGCCTCACCTCTGCGTACTTGACGCTCCGCCTGCCGCCCAGTTATAGCATGCTGTCTCTCACGCAGCTGCATAAATCAAACGCCCCTCTGTGAACGGACCCCCTCCACAGGACCCGACCCGGCACAACCTACAGTAACCAGCCACCATATTGCATGTTCCAGAGTTTAGTGCCTATAATATTGTGCGTCTTGCCAGAAGCCACCATGTCGAGCCAAGCCATGTTGTGTTTCTAGACTTAGTAGTGATGTGTGTGGTGACTTCATAGTTGCTAATATTGAGGATGAATATTCTGCTTTTACTCTGGTTGGAATTAAGTGGAAACTCCAATACAATGTCGCTGTAGACAAAACTAGTTTTTACCTGTTTTCTTATTTTTTCTTTCTAACTAAAAGCGTTTGTTGTCCCCTGATCTGTGGTCGTCTGACTGATTGTAGCTCAACACACACACACACACACACACACACACACACACACACACACACACACACACACACACACACACACACACACACACACACACACACACACACTAAAACACTGGTGAAAATTAACTAAGTACATTTGCTTGTGTATTTTTGTAGTTCTATTTCTACTCTACTTATTGGATATTTAATTTTGTATTCAACTGCTTTTAGTTGTTCATCCCATACCTGCAGTAAAAACCATTAATGCAGCAGTAATTATATTCAGAAGAGTTCATAAACATGTTGTATATTATAATGAAACAATGAGAGGGAACCTTTACTGCTCAATGAGTACTTACAAAACTGTAAGTATATTTTGTACAAAGGAAAAACAACATGAGATTTTGTTCTGAAAGAAAATTAAATGTCTCCAAAGATATGTAAAGGTGAAGACTTCACATCCCATGATGCACTGCTGCTACCTGCTGGCTGTCACGAGATCATACCGAGTCTGCCAGTTGAATGATCACGTCTGAATAAGGGGATGAATGTGATTTTAATTCAAATGTGATTCTTCATGTGTAATAAGACTTAACATTTTGATATTATTAAAACAAATATTTTTTTAATTAGCGTCAATGAAACTGAAACAATTTGACCATTTATATTATATGTGTTTATTTAGTTAAAGAGCACTTTTCATAAACAAAAGGTAACAATTAAGGTAATGATACAAATACAAAACATAACAACCCCCCAATCCATCAAGAGAGCTAGACATAAGTTATCTATTATAACTATACGTACTTCCCCAAAATAATTAATAAAAACACTAAAATTAAGTGTAAAGAAAAATGTTGACAGATGCTTTTTCTAATGAAATAATAAAACCTCGTGACCTCTCACTGACCTCTGACCGGGTACAATTCTAGCTCTCTGATTGGCTGAGCCTCAGACAGGTGAAGATGGCAGCTCAGGTTCTCGCGCTGCTGCTGCTGCTGCTGCTGGGCGGCTCGGTACTCCTCGCGCTCTACCCCCCCGGATCCGGTCCGGACTCTGATGCGCGAGGCATGGCGGAGCTGCGGCGCGTGCAGAGCCTCGCGACTCAGCCCAGGTACGGAGGGTGCTGGGCGCGAGCTCTGGACAACCTGGACACGCGCTGCACGGACATGACGTCAGAGAGCCAGAGCCGCATCGCGCTGAGCTTCACCTTCTGTCACCTGAGCAGGTAAGTCAGTCAGCAGGCTCTGAACGAGGGGTTTATGCATAATGATCTGATTTGATCTTAATTATTCTTATAGATATTAAATAACCTGAAGGACATGAGATAAGTTTCCTGGATGAACACTTCCCGTTTGACCTTGCATTTCTCATCACATGCTAAATTGATGTGGCTTATTTGAAGCTAATGTACCTGCAGTTGGTGTATTTCACTTATTGTAAGTCAATTTGGACAGAAGCGTAATGAAATATAACGCTCGTTAAATTGGGAAGTGTGCAGATTTAACTGTCATTAACATTTCAGACATTGAGGGATTTTTTTCTATATTGAATATTATTCAAACTATATTCTCATACTTATATTATATAATATAATATTGTTGACATTAGAATGATGTTCCTTTTTTATTGAGTTGATTTCATTTTTCAGATATTGTACTTTAAAGTGTAGACATTCTCAGTTAAGTTAAGCATCTGCATTCAAAATGTTAGTTAACATGGCCAACTTCTGAATGGTATATAATATGGACTTCTAATTATCGATGCATTTGTGTTCATCACTTGAAGGTTGCAGCTGGCAAAGGAGAGGCTTTTTGTAGTAGCTTGTGATTGTCCCCAACAATATTTTAAACTATATTCTGTGTTGTAATTTGAATCTTTTAGGTAGCATCAGATAAATGTAGTTGAGGAAATGGAAAGTATAGCTACTATAGCTGATTTTTGTTTTCTGAAGTTTTTAAATATCAGCGGTCCTGCTACTTCTTTCCTCATACTGTGACAATCCTGAACACGACCTCTGCACTCTTTCTGCTGTTTTTCTGTTTCGACTTATTTGCAAAAAATAGTCTCATGAATGAATTTCATTGCACAATTCTGTGTCTGTTACATTGACAGTAAATTATCTCTGTCTGTCAGCTCGGGCAGGGATTTCCCATCATGCCCTGAGGGGTCGGAGGTCAGCAGCTGTACAGGAGCGATGGACGCCGTGGCCTTCAACGCCTACACTGAGTTCTTCACACACACACACTCCATCTGTCAACACCTGCAGTCTGAAGCCTGGCAGAGCCGGGCGGAAAACACAATGTTCAGGTGAGACTCCGGGAACATTAACACAGGTGCAGCGGACTTAACACACATCTGACCAGAGGTGGGAACTAGTGGAGTACAAATACATCGTTACTGTAGTTAAGTACATTTTTCTGGTATCAGTACTTTACTCCACTACTTATTTAACTGTGACTTCTTACATGTTGAACTCAAATACCTGAACTTTCTACTTCTTACATGTTGAACACAAATACCTGTACTTTCTACTTCTTACATGTTGAACTCAAATACCTGTACTTTCTACTTCTTACATGTTGAACACAAATACCTGTACTTTCTACTTCTTACATGTTGAACTCAAATACCTGAACTTTCTACTTCTTACATGTTGAACACAAATACCTGTACTTTCTACTTCTTACATGTTGAACACAAATACTGTACTTTCTACTTCTTACATGTTGAACACAAATACCTGTACTTTCTACTTCTTACATGTTGAACTCAAATACCTGAACTTTCTACTTCTTACATGTTGAACTCAAATACCTGTACTTTCTACTTCTTACATGTTTGAACACAAATACCTGTACTTTCTACTTCTTACATGTTGAACTCAAATCCTGTACTTTCTACTTCTCACATGATGAACACAAATACCTGTACTTTCTACTTCTTACATGTTGACCTCAAATTCCTGTACTTTCTACTTCTTACATGTTGAACTCAAATACCTGTACTTTCTACTTCTTACATGTTGAACACAAATACCTGTACTTTCTACTTCTCACATGTTGAACTCAAATACCTGTACTACCTGTACTTTCTACTTCTTACATGTTGAACACAAATACCTGTACTTTCTACTTCTTACATGTTGAACTCAAATACCTGTACTTTTCTACTTCTTACATGTTGAACACAAATACCTGTACTTTCTACTTCTCACATGTTGAACACAAATACCTGTACTTTCTACTCTTCACATGTTGAACTCAAATACCTGTTACTTTCTACTTCTACATGTTGGAACTCAAATACCTGTACTTTCTACTTCTTACATGTTGAACACAAATACCTGTACTTTCTACTTCTTACATGTTGAACTCAAATACCTGTACTTTCTACTTCTTACATGTTGAACACAAATACCTGTAACTTTCTACTTCTTACATGTTGAACTCAAATACCTGTACTTTCTACTTCTTACATGTTGAACACAAATACCTGAACTTTCTACTTCTTACATGTTGAACTACAAATACCTGTACTTTCTACTTCTTACATGTTGAACTCAAATACCTGTACTTTCTACTTCTTACATGTTGAACTACAAATACCTGTACTTTCTACTTCTACATGTTGAACCCAAATACCTGTAACTTTCTACTTCTTACATGTTGAACCCAAATACCTGTACTTTCTACTTCTTACATGTTGAACTCAGAATACCGTACTTTCTTACTACATGTTGAACTCAAATACCTCTACTTCTCTACTTCTTACATGTTGAACTCAAATACCTGTACTTTCTACTTCTTACATGTTGAACACAAATACCTGAACTTTCTACTTCTTACATGTTGAACTCAAATACCTGTACTTTCTACTTCTTACATGTTGAACTCAAATACCTGTACTTTCTACTTCTTACATGTTGAACTCAAATACCTGTACTTTCTACTTCTTACATGTTGAACCCAAATACCTGTACTTTCTACTTTCTTACATGTTGAACACAAATACCTGTACTTTCTACTTCTTACATGTTGAACTCAAATACCTGTACTTTCTACTTCTTACATGTTGAACTCAAATACCTGTACTTTCTACTTCTCACATGTTGAACCCAAATACCTGTACTTTCTACTTCTTACATGTTGAACACAAATACCTGTACTTTCTACTTCTTACATGTTGAACTCAAATACCTGTACTTTCTACTTCTTACATGTTGAACTCAAATACCTGTACTTTCTACTTCTTACATGTTGAACACAAATACCTGTACTTTCTACTTCTTACATGTTGAACTCAAATACCTGTACTTTCTACTTCTTACATGTTGAACACAAATACCTGTACTTTCTACTTCTTACATGTTGAACTCAAATACCTGTACTTTCTACTTCTTACATGTTGAACTCAAATACCTGAACTTTCTACTTCTTACATGTTGAACTCAAATACTTGTACTTTTTACTTCTCTCATTTTCCAAACAGCTGGTTCCTTTAGTCTGAATGTGTTTTGTGGCGTGATCATTATTATTTAGAGTCATTGCGTGCCTATTGATTTGAACACGATCCGTGTATCCATCATTTCCTGGTCTTCTCTAAAGAAGAGGGACCAATGGAAACGTTGTCATGTTTCCGTTGTTCAGCATGGAAACATTCATTAGCTAACAATGACATTATTGTTCTATTAATATAAAGGGAGGTCAGGTACTCTTTAAAACAGCTGCTAGTTATGGGTACTTTTTACTGAAGTACATTTCAAAGCCTCTTTACTTTTACTTGAGCAAAGAAGTTTAGTCAGCACTTCTACTTTAGAGTATTTTTATACACGAGTATCTGTACTTCTACTTGAGTAAAGGATGTGAGTACTTTTGCCATCTCTGGATCTGACACACTGCATTTCACACACAAACACTCCTAACCTAAAACGTTGTCATTCAGCAATTGAGCTTTATAGTAATATAACTGTTGAATTATTTTTTTTATAATAATATAATCTAAATGTAATTGTTACACACACCTCCTTAACAGCAACATTTATTCAGTCAATGACATCTCTGTAATATCAGGGTTTGCTTTACCACTTTCTTTTCAGAAGGAGTATTTTGTAATTAAAGACACATATCTGTAAGCTCGCCAGAGAAATAAAAAAGCTACATTAAAAAGTTAAATGCCCTCTGATGGAGTCGTGATCTAATGTGTGTGGGCAATACATAATATGTAAAATATTCACTCCACTTGTGATCCGTACCTGTACTATATACACACACACACACACACACACACACACACACACACACACACACACACACACACCCCTATACACTTGTTATATGTGTGTGTGTCTCAGGTTGACGGAGAGCTCAGCAGGTGTAGCGGAGCAGCTTCTGTCCACCAGGCAGATGGCTGAAGACCTCATTGATGCCCAGACCCTTGCCTTACAGGCACAGAAGGAGATCCTTGACAACGGAGAGGAGCTGAGAGTCACCCTGCAAGACTCTACCCAGGGTAGAAAATACATTGTCAAAATAACAGCCTTAAAGACTATCCACTGGGCTAAAAAACACGTACAGAAAGAGCCTTAAAAGTCCCCTATTATACTGTTTTTCATAAATATATTATAGGTCTCAGATATATACAAAACATGTCTCTGAAGTGTTTGGCTCCAAACACCAAACAGGTCATTGCAGCATTACCCATAATCCCCTCTGTTTCAGCCCTGTTTCCAAAGTGCTGATTCTCTGTCTGTTACTTTAGATGAAAATAAGGAGCCCCTCCCCACGCCCCTCTGAGAGACATTTGGTTACAAAGAACTCAATGGTGCTCTAGGAGGAGATTCAGGTGATAAGGAGGGGGGGGGGGGTTACCTTGGTTGCTGATAAAAGTACAACAATTGGTAGCAAAAAAGCTAATTTGGTATTAAAAAAAAAAGCAGCCAAAAATGGGTCACAGTAGCCTTAACCCAGCTCAAATTGTTTTTCTGTCCACCTGTCTCTCTCTCCACCTGTCTGTCTCTCCACCTGTCTCTCTCTCCACCTGTCTGTCTCTCCTCCCGTCCACCTGTCTCTCTCTCTACCTGTCTGTCTCTCCACCTGTCTGTCTCTCTCTCTCTCCACCTGTCTGTCTCTCCACCTGTCTGTCTCTCTCCACCTGTCTGTCTCTCTCTCCACCTGTCTCTCTCTCTCCACCCATCTCTCTCTCTCCACCCGTCTGTCTCTCTCTCCACCTGTCTCTCTCTCGCTCCACCCGTCTCTCTCTCCACCCGTCTGTCTCTCTCTCTCCATCCGTCTCTCTCTCCACCTGTCTCTCTCTCCTCTCCACCTGTCTCTCTCTCTCTCCACCTGTCTCTCTCTCTCTCTCTCCACCTGTCTCTCTCTATCTCCATCCGTCTGTCTCTCTCTCTCTCCACCCGTCTGTCTCTCTCTCCACCCGTTTGTCTCTCTCTCCACCTGTCTGTCTCTCTCTCCACCCGTCTGTCTGTCAGGCCTGCGCTCGGTGTTCTCGGAGCTGAACGGCGCCTCCAGGCAGCAGCAGGTGGCGCTGTCTGAACTCTTCAACAGAGTGTCCTTCCTGCAGAGCTTCCTGATGGTGGAGGCTCACAGCCTGACCTCCTGCTGCTACAACGCTGCTGCCCTCTGCACCGCCTTCCTCCTGACCGCCACGCAGCGCTCCTCCAGAGCCAGGTAACTCCTCCTCTTCCTCACCTCCACCCTCAGACAGGTAACTCCTCCTCCTCCTCTTCCTCTTCCTCATCACCACCCTCAGAGAGGAAACCCCTCCTCTTCACCTCTCCTCTCGTACACCTACTGGTCAAGT
Organism: Gymnodraco acuticeps; assembly: GCF_902827175.1. Classification (NCBI taxonomy): domain Eukaryota; kingdom Metazoa; phylum Chordata; class Actinopteri; order Perciformes; family Bathydraconidae; genus Gymnodraco; species Gymnodraco acuticeps. The sequence goes on from NW_022990921.1 coordinate 63,862, forward strand.
TTGTTTTGGCACTGAGTGGCCAATATGTGTATTTGAGATCTGTGCTTGATTGATAACCCGTATTGATCTGTGTCTGTTTGTTTAGGTTGATGTTGTTGACATTGGTGTGTTTAAATGTCTTCCTGGAGAGGAAGATCTACCAGTTTGTGATGAACTCGGATCATCCTGAACACAAACACATGGTCAGCACCTTTCACCTGAGTCTCTGAAGTACTGCTGTAGCTGTGTGTTGTTGTCATAACTTCTGTGTGTGTGTGTGTGTGTGTAGGAGCTGGTCAGTGTGTATGTGAGTGTGTTGCGGCGCTTCATGGTGTGTGTTGGTGTGTGTGTGCTGCTGGTGGTGTGTGTTCGGTACAGAGACCCCGTGCAGCAGAGTCTGCAGGTGCTGCAGCAGCTGAAGGAGGCGCTGCTGCATGCAGGTGAGACGAAGAACAAGAAGAAATGTTTTAAACTGGGAAATAAATCTTAAATAATGTAAAAAAACACAAACTTATATCAGGCATCAACATTTTGTATTTGTCCAGCAGCAGAGAAATGAACAGATCAGTAGCCGCTTTATAACGTAGACATCAACAAGTCAAAGTAATGACGTAGCCAGTAATACCAGAAATGGTAACAAAAAATGCAAAAATAGTAGCACCCAGTGATCATAATGTTATATAGTACATATTGCATGTATATTATTAACTAATGCCATAAAACCTGGAACATTATTTAACATCACTTTAGCATCATTACTGTATAACACATCAGAACTTTCTCCAATTGAACAAACAAAAAACTGAGATCATTGTTTTTGGAGCAAAGAAGGACCGATTAAAAAGAGCTTCAGTCGGCAGACTACAAAGTAACTCATAAAGCCAGAAATCTGGGCGTAGTGATGGACTCGGACCTGAATTTCAACAGTCACATTACAACATGTATTAGGTCTGCATACTATCACCTGAAGAACATAAAAGACTAATGTCACAACAGGATTTAGAAAAGCTTGTCCTTGCTTTTATCTTCAGTAGACTGGACTGCTGCAATAGTGTCTTCACAGGGCTCACTAAAACATCCATCAGAACGCTGCTGCTCGAGTCCTCACTGACACTAAAAGAGTGGATCACATCAGTCAAATCTTTACACTGTTTTTAAATCACAAAATGGTTTAGGACCAAAGTGTATTAACGATCTCCTGCATAATTATGAACCATCAAGGTGCCTCGGGTCCTCTGGGTCGGGTCTGCTCTCGGTTCCGAGAGTAAGAACAAAACATGGAAAAGCAGCGTTTAGCTGTTATGCCCGACACTCTGGAACAAACCGCCCGAAACATGCAGGTCCGCAGAAACTCTGACTATTTTCAAAACGAGACTGAAAACATTTTTGACGCTGCTTTTAATCGAGCTGCTCATATTCGTACTGCAGTATGCTTTTTATCCATGTGTTGTATAACTGTTGTGTTTAATTTATTATCCTTGCTTTTTAAAGCCTGTTGTAAAATGCCATTATATAATGGGTTTCTGCTGTATTTATTCTTAAATGTCTTTTATTTTATAAAGTACTTTGAATTGTTGCGTGCTGAAGGGTGCTATATAAATAAACTTGCCTTGCCTTGAGCAATAATCTGGTTTTCAGCATTAATATCATTCAAATGAACACACGACATATCATACATTTATATTTTATTAAACCAACTTTTTACATATTTGTTATTAGATACTTAAGTAAGCTGTGCACATTTTTACTTCAAATTCTATCTTAATATTTCAGATTTATGTATTGTTGTATTCTTGAATGGAGCAACTTTTTAAAATCCCATTTCCCCAGGGGATAAATAGTGTATCTTATTCTACGTTTGTAATGTCGTTCCATGCCACTCATTACTCGTCTGTCTGCAGAGAGTTTGGGGGAGCAGCAGCAGAAGAAGAATCAGTTATGGGTGAAGGTGAGAACAAAAGGAAGTGATGTCACAGAGGAAAACGTTATTTCCTGTTTGATCCAACTAACCAATCGGTTCTCTTCCAGAGGAGGTCAGGGAGCAGAAGAAGACATGAGGTGCCCATGGTGGAGGAAATAAAAATAGTAGACGAAGAAGAAGAAGAAGAAGAAGAAGAAGAGGAGGAGTACAGCACTTTCGTGTCTCCCACCGACATCACAGATCTGTCTACCCTCTCTCTCAAGGGTCAGTCCTACCTCTGCTCTACTTTAAAGAGTCCTCTCCTGCTGATGTTCAGGTGTATATCAGTATGTAGTGTCTCTACTTTAAAGAGTCCTCTCCTGCTGATGTTCAGGTGTATATCAGTATGTAGTGTCTCTACTTTAAAGAGTCCTCTCCTGCTGATGTCCAGGTGTATATCATCATATTACATTACATTACATTACATTTAGCTGACGCTTTTATCCAAAGCGACTTACAATAAGTACATTCGACCAGGAAGACACAACCTTGAAGAAAACAGAATCATATAAGTACATCAGGTTTCATAGAGCCAAACATTTCAAGTGCTACTCAACTGGCTTAGATAAGCCAGTCCTTTATTAGTATATAAGTGCTTCGTTAATAGTTCTAACGCTCGAAGTGGAGTCGAAAGAGATGAGTTTTCAGTTTGCGCCGGAAGATGTGCAAGCTATCTGCCGTCCTGATGTCAATGGGGAGCTCATTCCACCATTTTGGAGCCAGGATAGCAAACCCATGTGTTTTCGCCGATGGGAACTTGGGTCCCCCTCGCAGCGAGGGGTGCAGCGAGTCGTTTGGCTGATGCAGAGCGTAGTGCACGCGCTGGGGTGTACGGTTTAACCATGTCCTGGATGTACGAAGGGCCAGATCCATTCGCAGCATGGTAAGCAAGTACCAGTGTCTTGAAGTGGATTCTAGCAGTTACCGGAAGCCAGTGAAGGGAGCGGAGGAGCGGAGTGGTGTGGGAAAATTTAGGAAGGTTGAAGACCAGAAGAGCCGCTGCATTCTGGATGAGCTGCAGAGGTCGGATGGCACATGCAGGTAGACCAGCCAGGAGGGAGTTGCAGTAGTCTAGGCGTGAGATGACGAGAGCCTGGACCAGAACCTGAGTCGCTTTCTGAGTCAGCTGGGGACGTATCTTCCTGATGTTGTAAAGCGTGTATCTGCAGCAACGGGTTGTAGCAGCGATGTTTGCAGTGAAGGACAGGTTGTTATCTAGGGTCACACCCAGATTCCTTGCAGTCTGAGTCGGGGAAACAACAGAGGGGCCCATGTTGATTGTTAGGTCAAGAGTGGGACAATCTTTTCCCGGAAGGAAAAGCAGTTCAGTCTTGTCAAGGTTTAGCTTGAGGTGATGAGCAGACATCCACTGAGAGATATACGCTAGACAAGCAGAGATGCGTGCGACGACCTGGGTCTCTGAGCGGGGAAAGGACAGAATTAATTGGGTGTCGTCAGCGTAGCAGTGGTATGAAAAACCATGCGGGCTAATGACTGATCCGAGCGAGTTTGTGTACAGGGAGAAGAGGAGGAGACCAAGAACAGAGCCCTGAGGGACCCCTGTAGTTAATTGACAAGGGTCGGACTCAGACCCTCTCCAAGTCACCCTGTAGGTACGGTCTCAGGTATGAGGTGAGGAGGGAAAGTGCAGAGCCTGAAACTCCAAGTTTTTGGAGAGTGCGAAGGAGGATCTGATGATTCACCGTGTCGAATGCAGCAGACAGGTCCAACAGGATGATGACAGAGGAGAGGGATGCAGTTTTGGCAGTGTGCAGTTCCTCCGTGACAGCAATGAGAGCAGTTTCTGTGGAGTGACCTGCCTTGAAACCAGACTGGTGCGGATCCAGAAGGTTGTTCTGATTGAGATAACAGGAGAGTTGTTTAAAGACAGCGCGTTCAAGTGTTTTAGACAGGAACGGGAGGAGAGAGACAGGCCTGTAGTTTATAACATCAGACGGGTTGAGAGTGGGTTTCTTTAGGAGAGGGTTTACTCTTGCCTCCTTGAGACTGTTTGGAAAATGACCAGAAGTTAGAGAAGTGTTGATGAAATGGGAGAGAAACGGTAGAATATCAGGAGCGATAGTCTGAAGGAGATTTGAAGGGATAGGGTCCAGAGGACAGGTGGTAGGGCGGGCAGAGGTAATGAGGGTAAGAACCTCACTTGGAGAGAGAGGGGAAAAGGAGGTCAGTGTGTTGGTGGAAGGAGGGTCTGGTGACCCAGCGGTGAGTAAAGGTGAGTCAGAAAAAGAAGAGCGAATATCATCAACCTTTTTTTTAAAGTGGGTAACAAAGTCGCTTGACAGAAGTGAGGAGGGGGGAGGGGCTTTTGGAGGGTCCAAGGGGGTGGAGAAGATGGAAAATAGTTTTTTAGGATTGGAATAGGAAGATTGGATCTTATCTTGAAAGAAAGTGCTTATTGCCTGAGAGATCGAAGCAGAGAAAGAGGAGAGGAGAGCCTGATAGGTTAGGAGGTCGTCACGGTGTTTGGATTTCCACCATTTCCGCTCTGCTGGCCTAAGGACGGTTCTATTAGCACGCAGTGCATCATTTAGCCAGGGAGCAGGAGGGGACTGACGAGCCTGCCAAGATGTGAGAGGACAGAGAGAGTCCAGAGTGGATGAGAGAGTAGAGAGGAGAGTTTCTGCAGCAGAGTTTGGAGGCAGGAGTTGGAACGAGTCAGAGGAAGGGAGGGCTGAGAGCACCGATGAGGCAAAGGTAGAGGGGGAGAGGGAACGAAGGTTACGGCGGACAAGTGCAGGATGAGAAGAGATTAGTTGTTATGTTTGGAAAGGGGTAGAGAGAATGAAATGAAGAAGTGATCGGATGTGTGGAGCGGGTTTACAGAGAGGTTAGAAGTAGCGCAGTTCCTTGAGAATATGAGATCAAGGACATTGCCAGCTTTATGAGTCGGTGGGGACGGAGACAGTGAGAAAGCAAAGGCGGTTAACAGAGATGTTAGTTCGTCTATCTTCCCTGTCTGGAGGTTGAAGTCTCCGAGAAGTACAGCGGGAGGGCCAGTTTCAGGGATGTGTGAGAGGAGATCATCTAATTCCTCCAAGAAGTCCCCCACGGCGCCTGGTGGACGGTAGAGAACAACAATGGTTAACTGTATAGGATGGGTTACTGTGACGGCATGGAATTCAAAGGTGGAAGGAGTGAAGTTAGGTAGCTTGAAGAGGGAAAAGCTCATTTTGGGAGAGAGCAGGAGACCAGTGCCACCTCCTCTGCCAGTTGGTCTGGGTGTATGGGAGAAGGGATATGCTGCTGGGGTGGATGTGTTGGATGGAGTAATCCAGGTCTCAGTGAGAGCAAGAAAATCCAGAGACTGCAGGGAGGCGTAGCCAGAGATGAAGTCAGCCTTAGGAACAGCTGACTGGCAATTCCACAGGCCACCAGAAACTAGATGTTGGATCTCAGTGGAGCATGTGGGATAGACGAGAGCAGGCCGGTTATATCGATTACGAGATACACGGGGCCAGTGATAATTGCGAGAAGACACATGAACAGGAATGGAGAAAATACACATGATTATAGCATGAGGGGGCTAAACAACCAAATAAAATAAAACACCAGCGATACTTAGCTCAATCAAAGTAGGATTTGCCTCCTCTTTGCCTCCCTCGTGACTCCCGCAGGACTCCAATGTCTTTGTCAGTCTTACTCCCGCAGGACTCTAATGTCTTTGCCAGTCTTACTCCCGCAGGACTCTAATCTCTTTGCCAGTCTTACTCCCGCAGGACTCTAATGTCTTTGCCTGTCTGACGCTGAAGCTGACGCTCCAGGAAAGTGCTACCTAAAATGGACACCTGATTGCTGAGTTCTCACAGCTGTGGGGCCACGTCCCTTTAATTAGTTAACTCTGCAGCTGGTGGCCCTCAAAAGGAAATCTAGACTGGCTTCCTACTGATATGTTATTGTCTTTTAAGTTAGTTATAAAGTTATGAGTTTAACCCTTAATACAGTTACACCTACTCAATAAAGCTCTTAGTATTCTACAAATGTTTAAATCAAAGTTAACCCTAGCAGTCAGTTAGTTCACTTTTAAGGTTTCAGTCAAATTACTTGTCCCAAGTTTCTGCCTGACAGATACTGTAGCGGTTTTGAGTTTTGAAATCACAATTCCAGTCAGATCAACTACAGAGCATTGATACAGAGTACACACACTGAAACAGAGAAGTCTAAAAACAGAATGTTACTCACACAATTCTAGAAGTCTCCAGTAGCTTTCTTGTCAAAATCGAGTTGCACACTGGATGTCAGTATGTAGTGTCTCTACTTTAAAGAGTCCTCTCCTGCTGATGTTCAGGTGTATATCAGTATGTAGTGTCTCTACTTTAAAGAGTCCTCTCTTGCTGATGTTCTGGTGTATATCAGTTTGTAGTGTCTCTACTTTAAAGAGTCCTCTCCTGTTGATGTTCAGGGGTATATCAGTATGTAGTGTCTCTACTTTAAAGAGTCCTCTCCTGCTGATGTTCAGGTGTATATCAGTATGTAGTGTCTCTACTTTAAAGAGTCCTCTCCTGCTGATGTTCAGGTGTATATCAGTATGTAGTGTCTCTACTTTAAAGAGTCCTCTCTTGCTGATGTTCTGGTGTATATCAGTTTGTAGTGTCTCTACTTTAAAGAGTCCTCTCCTGTTGATGTTCAGGGGTATATCAGTATGTAGTGTCTCTACTTTAAAAGAGTCCTCTCCTGCTGATGTTCAGGTGTATATCAGTATGTAGTGTCTCTACTTTAAAGAGTCCTCTCCTGCTGATGTTCAGGTGTATATCAGTATGTAGTGTCTCTACTTTAAAGAGTCCTCTCTTGCTGATGTTCAGGTGTATATCAGTATGTAGTGTCTCTACATGTCTCCATGCTTTAATGTTCAAAAAGGTCTTTATTTTTCTCATACTGCCTGTGCTGCAGCACCTCTTTTCACCCTCTGTCTGAAACCAGAGCCCAGTCTGCTCTGATTGGTTAGCTGGCCAGCTCTGGTGTGATTGGTCAACTGCTTAGGCTAAGGGGCGGGACATCTCTATCACGTACAATGTGTTGGAGCGCTAGCCAATGGGAGCGCGAGTGTTACATAGTGATGTCACTATGTTCAGGAAGTAAACAAAGGAGTCCAAACCTATAACACACTAAAGGAAATGGGAAAACAACGATTTGGTTGTATTTCTCGCAAATTTCACATGTGCATCATTTTTGAAAGAAACTATGGAATTTATTTATATTGAACATAAAGTAGAGTATACAATGTTGTAATTAGGACACACGATAATGTAAAAGGCACATAGGTGTGTGTGTGTGAATAGTATATGATAAATAGAAATGAATAGTTGAGGTTAATTCAAATAAATACATCAAAAGATGTCACTGTCTTGTATGACCGATGTAAGTTTGTTCTTCGTTCGGCAGTTTGGACGAATGACAGTATTCTCAGCAGTACAGTGAACAGCTCTGCAGCTGACACCACACTGCAGCCCAACATTACCCACAATGCATCAATGCTGATTGCCACTACCCAGAATGCCTCAGTGAGTCCGGCCAGGCGTCCGCGTCGCTCCTCCTCCTCCGGCCCTCTGGTGTACAGCATCCTGGTGGAGGACCAACGGGTAAAGCTAAATATAAACTATTGATTCTGAGTCTCTCGTGTACACAGTCAACACATGCTGCATTTAATTAGGAAACTTTACAGGGAATGGAAGTTCCTCTTTGGCATTCTGTCAACATACACTAAAAAGACATAAAGTAAAGGGCTGCAAAAAGAAACATATAATTGCATATCTCTTGTGCAGTTTTGTGTGCCACATTCCTGCTTGTGAAAACAATTCTGTATCAAAATTCTACTTTAAAGAAGTTACTTGTATCTAAATAACTTGCATCAAATGAGACATACTTGCAGACAGATGAAATCGTTCCGTCTCGATGGGCCAGCTCATTTAATTTCCGTTTACATGTTCAGTTCTCATTGTGCATGTACGGTGATAGGTGTAAAGTACATTTACTTATATATTAAGTACAATTTTGAGATACTTGTACTTTACTTGAGTATTTCCATTTGTTTTCTACTGTGTACTTATACTCCATTACAATTCAGAGGTAATTGGTGTACATTTACTCCTACATTTATTTAACACCTTTACTTCACAGATGTGGATGAATGATGTGAAATCTAATCAAGTGTTAAATCAGACTTTAGTTCCACCTGGAGTAAATCCACCAGCTACCCTGCAGTATACAAAGTCATTCAGACTAGCTGCACCTTTAACAGCTTTGAGAACACTTTCATGATCAATCATTATAAAACATATCATATATATTATTCTTGCACCTCTGTGTACGGTCAGAAAATCATATATTTTTTAAAATAAATAATGGGACTTTTTTATTGTTTAGAAGTTCTGAGCATTACAGTGTTAACTACAGGGGTCACCAGATCAATAAGAAACATTGAATGGTTGTACATGTATCAGATTTAAATGGGAAGACCATAAATGAACTTCTGCATGACCTCTGACCTCTGCTTTTCTGTCCCTCTGTCTGTCTTCATCCTCTCCTCTGATTGGTCAGCCTCGGTACAGCCTGAGGACCAGGAGATCAGAGACTCACTGAAGGAAAGTCACATTTGTTTCAGTTATAGTTTGTTATGCTATTTATTTTAAACTGAATGTTGTTGTTTTTTGAATATTAATTAAAGTCTTGTATTTTAAACACATTTTAAATGTTGTATTAGTGTTCATCAGAGTCCTGCATCGGGTCGGCTACCCGCAAAAAAGGTGATTCGCGGGTGGTATTTTTTCAAACGCTTTTTTCCGGGTTCGGTTCTGGGTAAAACAAAGATGATGCGGGTCGGGTCGCGGGTATTGCATAATAAATATATTAAAATAATAATAAATTAGTTTAATGTTTAAAATCCTCAGACCTCTCCCCCGCGGGACCGCGCATAATCATAACCTCTGCAGCGCATCAATCTGCTGCTGAGCGCGCCACATTCGAAATGGCTGAGGTGAAGCTCTCTAGCGGAGAATACAGTATTTTCAATAACACTTCCTCAAGAGCGAAATCCAACGTCTGGAGGCTTTTGGTTCCTCAATGGAGAAAATAACCAACATCCCACGCTTTTTGAGACAAATATGCAACTGCGTGTGTTAATAATTGCACGTTTTCACTGCTCATAGGCTATGCGGGTTCGGGTCGGGTTGCGGATCTTGTGCCGACGGGTCGGGTCGGGTTGCGGAACTAATTGGCAATATGTGCGGGTAGCGGGGCGGGTTCGGTATTGCACGTCGCGGGTGCGGGGCGGGAGCGGGTCTTGAAAATCAGACCCGTGCAGGACTCTGGTGTTCATGCACAAACACTGCCCCCTGCAGGACGTCAGGGCCATCACAGCCTCTCAGTTCAGTTCAGCAGCTGGAAAGAGAGACTGATAACTCTGGTTATAATTTAACAACGCTTCCTCAAGTCTAATCTTAACAATAATTTAAATAAACCAAGATGATTAAAGTCTGCAGCTTGTAACTAATAATCTGTATATTACTAAAACGACAGGTCAGATGATAAAGAACAACAACAAATCTATTATCTGTCCGTGAGACTGAACAGCTTTACTCAGTCTGATGGTTATAGTTCTTTAAATGATGATATTTGTTATATAATTTATAATAAAAATGCTTAATTGAGTAGTTTAGAAAATGTTTGGCAGATGAACAATTTTTGATTTTCAATGCTATTTACACCAGGGTGTCTGTAGCTAACAATGCTATTTACACCAGGGTGTCTGTAGCTAACGATGCTATTTACACCAGGGTGTCTGTAGCTAACAATGCTATTTACACCAGGGTGTCTGTAGCTAACGATGCTATTTACACCAGGGTGTCTGTAGCTAACAATGCTATTTACACCAGGGTGTCTGTAGCTAACGATGCTATTTACACCAGGGTGTCTGTAGCTAACAATGCTATTTACACCAGGGTGTCTGTAGCTAACAATGCTATTTACACCCGAGTGCAGGGCTGCCAACATTTGAGTTCAGCTTGGAGTGAGATTTTTTTTGGCGAACCGAAAAAATAAACGTTCATGTGTACAGTGTTACAAATGTATTGAACATGTACAAACTAGGGTTTCCCATTAATGTACCGGGCGCTACAGTGGAATATGCACATACACATACCCTCTTACAATGAAGGCTCGATAATCAGCTCGCATATAAAATGGCCAACCCAGTCTCACGGCATTTCGTGTTCACCAACATGATTTTTAATCTATTGATTCGTGTTCACCAACACGATTTGCCCCTTTTTTTCGTGTTGCACAGCACGATTTTAAAAGCAATGTATTTCTACTGCTTGCAGCACGTCTTTTTCTCCGGTCGGGTCGAGGAAGACCGGAAGCTGTGTGGTTCATAAAAACATGTTCTTACTCAATATCAAGCCACAGTTATTGCTTTTATTTTAAATCGTATAATTTCGGACTTTTGTTGCCGTCTGTGAGGAAAATAAATGGGGCTCAGAGCCTCAGAATACTGAAATCTGTATTTTTAAATATTTTTTTCCTTCTAATTCGATATTCTTTTCAAAATAACACACTGTTATTTACTCACCAATAACACACAATTATCCTTGCTTTTATTTATTGGTTTAATTCCATAATCTCGGGCTTTTTTGGCGTCCGTCAGGAACTGAATTTCAAAATAAAAATAACCGGAAACAGACGTAGGCCTATAAGGGACATTTCGAGCATCATTGCGATTGTCAACATTTCTGAGTTTAGGATGGCCGAAGACACTACACTACCCATAATCCCCAGCTATCGTTTAGGACTACAGTCCCCGTAAGGTTACGCAGAGCGTCAAACAGCTGTGTGAAATGGAACGAAACCACGCCAGACTATCCAAAACTGGAATCGAACGCCCCCCCAGAAATGAGGCGAAGCCTGCGAGCTAGTTCAGGCAGTCAACTCGAGCACTTATGCTGCATTTATACATAACGCCCCTTGCCACTCTACAACCAACCAAACAGAGTCTCCTTAATATGCCGCTCTATTTAACCTGCAGATCTCTCTCCATGCATTGCTTGCTGCTGCTCTTGCCGCAGCTACCTCTACGTCGCTGCTGCTGCCACTGCTGTGTTCACTTGCTATTGCTGCGTTCATGTTCCTGCTGCTGTGTTTCATGTTGCTGCTGCTTGCCTGCCGGTGCTGTCCTTGCAAATGTCTATTGCAATCTCCGACTCTGGAACCGAATCATCATACGCAAGAAGCCGTAAGAAATGCCTCATTCCCGAAACACAGGCTAGCTCAGAGCATGGTTCAGACACCGCTGGAACGAGCCACAGCTCCCGCACGACACACATTCAGGTGTCCCTTCCGTACTCATCTGGAGTAGCTTTTAATATCCTTTGGGCCAGAGGAAGTCCCGAGTTCTACGCCAGCTCCGGTAACAACCCCTTTCTTGTGTGTCAGCTAAGAGTCTCTCGGTCGGCGGGTAATTAAACACCAAAAAAGGCAGGAGCAAGCTGACCCCAGCATTCCCAAAGTACCTGCCTCCCTGTCCTACCTTCTCGAAGTAAAATCAGCGCTTGAAGCCTTTAATTGCACGATATATTCCCGTGAACAAACTCGATTTCCTCTGCCTGCATGTAAACAAATGTTTCTACTTCCGCGTTCAACCACTTGTGCCACTGACGTCACACTCCCGAGGATTCTGGGAATTGGAGTCCCAGATCCAGCCACGAGTTCTAGCTTCCTGCCCCCTGCAGCAGCAATTCCTTAGGAATCGTATCTTGGCAGGTATATAATACTATTCTGCATAAGCAATGTTTTATTATGGAAATATTTGGCCTGCAGTAAGTCATATTTGAGGCAATTATACAGAAGTTGTATGTGTATAAGTATTTATACTACTATAAATCAATGAAATTTAAAAATGGAAATAAATTAATAATTTCCATCACGGGAATATGAAGGGATGCTCGATACATTTTTGACCATCATTTTAGACTTCAATCTCTCCTACAGTGTATTTTCTATGAATACCATGAATCATTCTCTGCCAAGCGGCCATGTACATTTAATCACCTACCAAAGAAGAGTTTTTCCTTACAGGAATTAAGCTCTACCTGCAATATTCTGCCCCTCGCTGGGTGTGCAAATCGTTTCCAAGCTCTTTCTAATCACAGATGTTTGTCAAATGACCTTATCACAGGCTTAAATCAAGGTTTCTTAGCAGGTTAGGCTGGCTCCCAGGGACCCATGTCTGTTGAAACCTGCACTCAAGACTGAAGTTTGCACTGAAGGAGCCAGGAGTATTACACGTGCTGCTATTTAAACGTTTAAAAACACGACGGGCCCCTAGCCTAGTGCTAGGAGGAATTATTCTAGCAATGTTTCTTGAGCCGTTAGTTCCTCACGATTATTCTGTCAAGAGTATTAATAACTACTAAAGATTTTCCCGTTTCTTTGCTCAGGGTGTACAAAGAAGTCAGTCAAGTCGCTTCAGCTGATTCAAAATGCTGCAGCTCGTGTACTAACCAGAGTTAGGAAAAGGGACCACATTACTCCTGTTCTGGCTGCCTTACACTGGCTCCCTATAGAACACAGGATAGAATTTAAAATTATTCTTCTCGCCTACAAAGCCCTTAATGGGTAGGCGCCATCTTACCTTAAAGAACTCATTATACCCTACTCTACTAGGGCATTGCGTTCCAAGAATGCAGGGTTGTTGGTTGTTCCTAGAGTCTCTAAAAGTACAATGGGAGCCAGAGCCTTTTCTTATCAAGCTCCACATTTGTGGAATCAGCTTCCAGTTTGTGTTCGGGCGGCAGGACAACCCTATCCCGTTTTTAAGACGTGCGCTTAAGACCTTCCTTTTTGATAAAGCTTATAGTTAGGGCTGATTAGATTCAGCCCCTAGTTTTGCTGATATAGGCTTAGTTTGTCGGGGGACATCTTACTTCTTCCTTCTCTCTGTCTCTACCTGTGTACTCTCATGTTCCGATTAACCCAGCTTCCCCAAATGTCTTTCTTTTTGGTGTCTATATACGCCGGGATCCGGAATCATGGATGACCCTGCGGTCCTGTGTCCTGGATCGCGAGCCCTGGATCTTGAGTCGTGGCTGTGGTCCTGGATCATAGGTCCTAGATGGATATCCTCGTGGATTCATCTTCCTATTATACACACATGCATTTCCAAACATTTGGACTACCTATGTTGCAAATGTATTATCTTTTCAATTTACACACGGCATCTATTGCACGTCTGTCCGTCCTGGGAGAGGGATCCCTCCTCTGTTGCTCTCCCTGAGGTTTCTCCCATGTTCCCTTTAAACTGTGGGTTTTCTCCGGAAGTTTTTCCTTGTACGATGTGAGGGTCTAAGGACAGAGGGTGTCGTATTGTCATACTGATATTCTGTACACACTGTGAAGACCACTGAGACAAATGTAACATTTGTGATATTGGGCTATATAAATAAACATTGATTGATTGATTGATTGATTGATTGAGGTGCCTGCTACAGGACAACACGGAACGTGCGCGATTTGGACGCGATGAGTGGGGGGGTTTTAGTGGAGTACGCGCATGAGCTGCGAGGACCACTGCTAGAAGAGCATCAGGAATGGGGCGAAGCCTGCGAGCTAGTTCAGGCAGTCAACTCGAGCACTTATGCTGCATTCATACATAATGCCCCTTGCCACTCTACAACCAACCAAACAGAGTCTCCTTAAAGGGGACCTATCATGCAAAATGCACTTTTGTACGTATTTTATACATGAATATGTCACCGGTGTGTCAGGGAACTCACCAAGTGTCAGAAAACACAACCCTCTCTCTTTCCCTCCATACCCAAAATCTCTAAAAACGGGGCTTTAACGGATCTGACACAGACTGATACAGATTTGAAAATAGTCTGACGTCAGTGACGAGGAGCTCCGCCTATATGGCCAACTCTCCACCAATCAGGGGAATGAGAGGTTGCCGTGGCATGGTAACAGCATGGTAACATGACACTGCCAGATCTCTCTCCATGCATTGCTTGCTGCTGCTATTGCTGCAGCTACCTCTACGTCGCTGCTGCTTGCCTGCTGGTGTTCCGGATGAACTGGTTTCCCGATCAACTGGGGTGATTTTCGATCGCTTCTTCTGTCGTTTACATACATCTTTTGGTATATTTGGCTCGGTAGGAAGACTTTGATGCACATTCAGTACCAGTGTGTGAGGTTGTGGTTACGATGGAGATATCCGGACGCAAACAGCGGGGACTACAGAAAGAAAAACGAGTTGACTGGGGATGTCTGTTCAAAACATTGCGAGCTCCAATAAATCATTTAAACCAGCTATTGTTGCCAGACTTATTACTGAATATCGTTCCTGTTGTGGAAATAATTATCATAAGACGCCAATTAGTAACATACAAGACAAACCTCGATGTCTGTTTACCTTCTTTAAGGACACAGGCGGCTTAGCCAATAATGTTATTGTTCCCATTCTGTGACCGGTCAATACTGGGATACAGATGGTCTGTGTTGTGGGTACACTGGGACACTTCCTTCTCTGTATTTGTGGACTCCAAGGTAAAATCTTCGAGGTCATAAGTGTCCGAGGCAAGTAGCTCTGTGTTCCCACACTGTTTAGGCTATCTCCTCAAATATGTTGTTTACTCTCTGCGAAACCAGTTAGATGGGCTGGCAAGAGAGAGGCTCTCCAGAATTGACGTGGCAACTCTACCGTGAAGTCAGAACCTCTGACTCTTGGACTTGTGATGTGAATCCTCCGGCCGTTAACTCCAAATAAACCATCATGTGTTTGACATCAAAGCTACTGCTCTTCCCGTGTCTCCTTCCTGAGTCGGTGACTCCCACTGCATAGCTACACAGAAGTTTCCTCTACAAATTGGCGTTGTCGGCAGGATGCCAACAGATCTTCAGATTGTGGTAAGTGTGATTTTCAAATCTACTTTGGACATTGCCTTATCAGAATCTGTGATTGACGGTATCCTAAAATTACCTGTGAAACTGAGCGGCTGCGTTTCCTTTTGGTTAATGAACATTTGGGGATGATAAACCCAGGGAATCAGTGTCTGGGGACTCAGTCCTGGCTGATTTCCTCTGTGTGTGCTGCTCGGGACGGAAGTGCCATACAGGCATACACAGCTCATGTTTAGAGATACCTTAAGGAAAGGGCATCAGTGAAGTGGAGCTTCTGTGTGAATTGAAAGCAATGTAAAAGATTTGTATTGGACAAATCGCCGGATTTTGGGGGTCTTAGTGGCTAAGCACAGCAGTTGAAAATAAGCAGCCAAAGATATTTGCTGCTATCACCTCTCTGTAAAAACACGGCTCCAGCTGCAGCCTTGCGTGTGTGTGTGTAAGAAACCTCACTGCGTGTGTGTGGGGCTGGAGCAGTGCAGGCTGAGAGGGAGAAAGTCACAGCTTATTGCCTATAGGCTTTAACTCACGGCACCGCCGTCCTTCAAACGGGACGGTCTAAAAGCACTCGTTGTTTAGGACCGCTTTTCTCATGGTTAGACGGGCCAGCGCGAGGTGCGTGCATCACCCGATGTGCTACGGCTCTCTGGAGCAGGTAGCGGTCAGGAGTGCATACATAAAATTATAGGCTAATTGATCAGAGGTGTGTAGTGGCAAGCAAGCATAGGCAAACTGTGTTTCACCTTGAGGTGAACTCGATAGCAAGTGTATATAGGCTGGTCGTACGGACTACAGTCAACTGAGCTGTTGTTTGGAGAGAAAGGGCAGGGGGAAAGTCTGTGGGCTCCGATCGGGGGGGCACAGCGCCACTAGGAACAAATAGCCTAGTGGTTGTCGCAAGAGGATAAGCTAGTTATCGTTCTTGGACGGCTTTCAGGCACCGATAAATCACTTGTATGCAAGGGTGAGGCGTGAGAAGACGCCGCACTGGAGAGAATTCCCCCCCCCCCTCTAAGATCTCTAAAATCCGGACTAAATTGAGCTGAAGAGCTTTGCTGTCGCGCTGGTGTTTATTAAGAGTTCATGTTTTGTTTGTCTGATTGTTTGTATGGGGGTCTATATTGGTTTGTCCCGCCGTCTTGTGTATGTTTTGTAACAATAATGAATCAGTCCATAGACAGGGTAAAATGAACTAAACTTTAATTATCTCACCAAAAGTAAATGACCTGAGAAAAATAAAAAGTGTTTTTATGTCCTGCCTCTGAGTGCAGGGGAACATGTAAACAAGAAGCACACTGTTCAGGGTGAGCGCTGTAGGTGTAAGAAGAAAATAAGATTATATTGCTTTAAGAATCCATTCTTAAATGGTATTGCTGGTATGTTAAGATATCTTTGTGACCTTGTATAAACCCTATGCCCGTCCTGCGCCCCGAGACCCTCAGAGACCTGCCTGAGGAGATCAGGGTTGCAAAATCTGGTTTTAGGTCAATGTTGTATTATTTGTTTCATTTATTCTTAATCTATGTATTGTATAGTAATAATGAATAAAAACGTAATGTATTGAACACATTCCGAAACAAAGCAGATAAGCAGAACAAGACTCAGACATAATACTAATTGTTGTTGAAACCTTTTGCGCTGTTGCAGCAAAATGGAAACTGTGTTAATTATTCTGTTCCAACTGGCCACTGGAATCAGGTAATTAATATAAGTTGAAGTTCAATTACAGTTTTAAAAATAGTTTAACATTATTTATTAAACTGCTTGAAATTATTTCTAGTATCAACCAATTGGTCTCTATAGACATTACTAAAATTAAAATAGTTGTTAAACTACTGACAAGTTTTCTGAAACCGAGCTTATGAACAACAGAGTAAAGGTCGCTGGTTAAGCCAGGATCAATATATTTGTTGAAGTTTTTATTGTGTGCATAATAGATGTGTTAAATGAATTGAGCAATTCTTTAAAAGTATAATGTTGCAATTTCTTTAAAATAAGTAATTACAGTTACAAAATAGGTGTTGTTTTCCAAGGGCCTCTCTTTCACAGGCCCACACTTTGAATCATAACACTTCCAAGTCCTACAGAGATCAGTATCACTTTGTGTTGCAAGCCAAATCCAGGGGTTCTACTCGAGCCCAATTTTAAATACCATAAAGAAAAGTATTGAACCCAGCTCGAGCTAAATGTCAAATGTATTTAATTAATGTGCAAGTGTTTTGATTTATTTAAAATGTTCCAGTCTAGCTTCCTTCAAGTTTAGTATAAACAACAGATTGGTTCTCATAACATTCTCACTGCTGTGCTGTCCCAAATGTTTTAAACCTTGGGCAGACAAGCAAGCACACACTTTGGATGAGTAATCACTTTATCCAAATTGTAAATTGTTGCCTTCTTTAAAGTTATTAGTAATTCAAGATTAATTATTAAATTAAATTAGGTACATAACATATAATAAACAAAATAACTTTGAATTGATCATTTTGTTCACAACATTAGACCTTGTCCTCTAATCTCTACTAGAAGAAGATAAGTGTGCATGTTTGGGTGTGGAACACTCCTGTGATGTACCTAATCTTGTTATCCTTTTCATTACAGAGCTGGGGAAATGGTGTATTGCTTAGATTCGGATCCGTGCAAAGTCCAATTTTGACTGACTTTAGTTCTAATGTTAATTTGATTTCAACCCATAAGGAATTATTTAGATGAACTCAACATTTCACATGATGATGGATTAGTGCTCCACATTTTTCCCACTAATTTGTTGTGCAATTAGGCCAATGGTAAAGAGAGACATTGATGACCTTGTGTCCCTTTTGTTGGTACGTGGTTCCATTCTGTCTATGGCCTTGGACGGCTTCACTAAGAATCACCCAGTTCTGACACAGTTCTGAGTGCAGTCACAGAGATGCTATGGCTGCTCTACATGAAATGACATTAATGGTCTGGTCTGAGAATGGACACCATTACCTGCTTCCAGAGACAATGCCGCTCCTCAAACTGAACAATACTGTCTAACGTGGGCCACTCCCCCCACCAAGCCATGAACTGAAAGAACACCTGGAAGCCTCCCGGTCACACCAGCACCAACCCTTGGGTCAGTCAGATGGGACTAACGGCTTAACTTAGGGCATTTGGTTCAGAAATATGACTCTCGTTACCGCAGAGTGGGTTGTTTTTTTAAGGCTATTCATACTGTTATGCAGAGGATGCCTGTAGGTTGGCAAGCTGTTAAAAGCCCCTACTATTTTTAAAATAGGCCTAAATGTCAGGAGCCTCTTAATGTCTAGTTCTACATGTATTCACATTATATGGACCATGTTTCCACCTGGTGAAACTGAAGGCTGCACGGAACTCAGGCTACAATACGACCATTCTGTTCTGCTCTAACAATTCAATTGATAGATTCTACATCAAAACAATTAGCTTTTATTGTTTCCAATGATAACGTCATTTTAAGTGGAGGAATGCAAACCAGTTTTCAAATGTAAGGTTTTGAATGTGTTTGACATTTCTCAGTAAAAACACCCTCAGACACCCACTATCATTTATGCTATGCCATCAGTAGTGACTCAGATGTTAGGGGGAAGAAGCTTTTCCTCCCAAATCAGATATGCTTTGTTTTAACAAAGGTATGCATTTCCTGCATAATATATGTTTCTCACAATTGTTTGTTTTTTTGTAAGCTGCACACAGGTGATACTGAGTCTTCTCGAGTAATAGATTACACCATGCTTAAATAGACTCCTAAGTTATTATTTCATATGAGACATATGTAAGAAAAGGGAGGGAAGAGTCAATTATATTGAGTAATTGATTTTATATTGGAACATTTATTTCTCAAACCTGTTTTATGGAAGAGGAAAATATTTCTGATAAGCTAATATGTTATCAAACGGTAAATGGTGAATTAATATAACATTTAGAATCATTGAGAAGGGGTGATATCCACAGGGACTAGCTCACCTTTAAATTACAATAACATTTCTCTACTTTGGACTGATGAGTTTATGATTCTTGCATGTTAAATGACTAACACAAACCTTACATTTATGCATGTGCATGTCTCAGGAAGGCTCCCAAATAATTCTGAGGGGCCTATCCTATTTTTGTATTTAAATGATAATGTGCTAATCCATTACCTTGAGTTGTCTGCACTCAGGAAAACATCCCTATCAAGTGTTAACCCAATAACTACAGTAGGACAGCTCTGAAGGCCAAGGGTCAGAGAGAGAGCTACGTGGGTCCACGCCAGCCACTGCAAGGTCCTAGTCACCAACAAAAGTAGATGACAACAAGTGATGTGTCCTAATCACCAACAAAAGTAGATGACAACAAGTGATGTGTCCTAGTCACCAACAGAAGTAGATGACAACAAGTGATGTGTCCTAGTCACCAACAGAAGTAGATGACAACAAGTGATGTGTCCTAATCACCAACTTGCACCACACTTGCACTACATACACCAAAACACACTACACACAAGGTATCACGAGCGAGTGCCAGCTGAGCGGTTCCATATGCTCTCTGGTTCCTCGTTTGTGTTACCGGTGTGCGGAGTCTGACTGTCCGTGTCACAAAATCGACCGAAGGAATACACACACACACCCCATGGAGCATTCCCACCTCGTGATGACGGCTCGCCTGGGACAACGCAACCGTGAGCAATACAACTGGCCTGGCCCAGTGATGTGGGGTTTAGCTCGCCACAAGATTACGTTTGGTTGTGCGGCGACAAGCTCTATCAAGTTCTGGCTCCCCTCTGGATAGGTACATGCACTCTAGTGGATTTGAATCCAGCAATCAGGCTTAACAACACTACTCTTTAATGTATTATCCATGCATAGAAAGACCTACAATGATGTTTCAAGTACTGGATTCATTTCAGTTTTGGCCCAAAACAAATATTTATAATATTTCATATAACAATTATGTAGCATATTTGATCCTCAAATTAGAGAAGTATAATTTAAAGAAATTGATATTCTCAACATTAGATAAACACAGAAGAATCCTTTCCAAGTACCATAAGTAGATGCTCAGGTAAGTATGGCTAATAGGAATACTTGATAGACTTAATTTGGTACAGATCAGTGGTAGCATTTACAAATGCAATAATTCAAGGTTTAAAAATGTTTAATCCTTCCTTTCCAGGTTTTTACAAACGTCTTTGAATATTTGCCTAACTTTTCCTTTTCAGATTTTGAACAATGTACTTGACTAAAATGAATGTATTGATTTCACTAAGTGCCTTACTCTTGACTAAAGCGTATTTAAGTAAACGTAAAAGTAATCCTAAAATTGAGGACACTGCACTTTTGCAGATTACAGATTGATCAAATCACCATTGTGAATTCTATACTCTAACTGTGAATGTTTATCTGGATCTCTTACGATCCTGAGTTTTAAAATGCTTTTGACTAGTGATTGCCTTCAAGTAAATCTTTAAAGCGGCAAGCTGGTTTTGATTTTATAGTTTGATGAATGAAATTAACTAATGATAAAAGATATTAGTTTAAAACAAATATTTAGCCATTGTGCACCTGTGTTTTATGTGTGTTCATTATTATGCTTTTGACGAAAGATGATCAAACACTGATGAGAGATGATTTTTCCTATTATGATTGGCTGTATCAATCATTGTGATTGAATGTTTCAATCTTATTCCACTTTGTGATGTAATTAATGTAAGGTGAGACCACACTCGAATCTGGAGACGCCTATTGAGTTAATTATTGACCAAATTATTATTAGACTAATGTTTTTAGGTTATCATAAATGATAAAAAGAGAGGACTGTTGTGGAAATAATTATCATAAGACGCCAATTAGTAACATACAAGACAAACCTCGATGTCTGTTTACCTTCTTTAAGGACACAGGCGGCTTAGCCAATAATGTTATTGTTCCCATTCTGTGACCGGTCAATACTGGGATACAGATGGTCTGTGTTGTGGGTACACTGGGACACTTCCTTCTCTGTATTTGTGGACTCCAAGGTAAAATCTTCGAGGTCATAAGTGTCCGAGGCAAGTAGCTCTGTGTTCCCACACTGTTTAGGCTATCTCCTCAAATATGTTGTTTACTCTCTGCGAAACCAGTTAGATGGGCTGGCAAGAGAGAGGCTCTCCAGAATTGATGTGGCAACTCTACCGTGAAGTCAGAACCTCTGACTCTTGGACTTGTGATGTGAATACTCCGGCCGTTAACTCCAAATAAACCATCATGTGTTTGACATCAAAGCTACTGCTCTTCCCGTGTCTCCTTCCTGAGTCGGTGACTCCCACTGCATAGCTACACAGAAGTTTCCTCTACAGTTCCTAATGTGATACTAAGTCCATCTGAGACCTGTGTACACCTTCAGACAGCCTCCAAGTGAAGCGTACGTTGTTTACTCAGAGTTTGAAAGCAGCGTGGAGAAGTCTTCAGCTGTGAACTGTAAACTGTGATCCTCTCAGGGAAAAATAGGATCCGCCCAGGTTAAACTGTGTTACGACTTCTGTGGCTATCTACCAGCGATCATGTTTAATATGAAAGACTACACACACATGTATCCCTTATAAAAACATCCATCGCTGTGTGGTTTGGATCCCAACAGGACAGAAAAAGGCTATATTCCTTGTGTGTGGACACATGCCAAATAAAGCTGATACTGAATCATTACTATCATTGTTGTTGTCTTTCCTTCTGTCACACTAATGAGTAAGTCTATGTACTATACAGAAGCAAAGCTTGCATTGCATATTAGAACATGAATTTGACCACTGTTATTATAGTTGCAATATGTAAAATTAGCCCTTTGCACACCATAGAGGACGTGATGCCTATGCTGTAAAGTATTTTATTTTGATGAGTCTGTCGCAACTCGCAAGACAGAAAAGACAGCCAGTATTGCTAGAATATAAACCTTTTTTTTTATAAAATTGCATTCTGTTTCTAGCGCAGCAGCTTTGGTCCAGGTCTACATCCTATCAGCTACTGCATTAGCAGACAGAGCAAAAGGAAATGGGGGCCTATTTAGAAAGTTAGCGTTTAAAAATGTCTATATTGTGAGGCTAAATATTATAGCATAATGTTGCATGGCAAATGTAACGACACACATGGCCTGATTTGCATATTGGAACTTTATGTGTGCACTGGAACACATTTATATGTACAATTAACAGTTATCACAACATAATGTGGGCTCGCAGGCTGATAAACTAGGATATCTGATCTCGGTGGGTCTTAATGAGGCTTGATACAGACCTCAGTCAGTAGCCTATATACTCTTTCTAAGCAAATCCCTACTATAATATGTATATTAGGGATGCACGATATTGTTTTTTGAAACCAATACCGATACCGATAACTTCCTGCTTCTCAAGACCGATACCGATAAAAAAAAATGTTACGCCACTAATTATTTTAACGCGATTAACGCATGTGTATTTTTTTTCCTCGGCCGCCCCGTAGTTTCAGAGCGCATCGAGTTTAAAATACCATCTACAAGCTGATGCTGACAGCCCCGCTCCTGCCGCCCGCTTGTGGCAGACCACACTTCCACGCTCACCGGCAGGCACCGACTGGCCATCTGGAGGACCGGGAGGGTGTGTGTATGTGTGGCCCGAGCGAGCGAGAGAGAGACCTTACGTGCATTGTTGTTGTTAGCATCTGGTGCTAGCTAGCTGCGCTAACGGATATACGGAGCTGTTTAAATGAAAACAGAGGAGCGACATTCCGCCACAACTGCGCCGAGCACTTGACTTTATGCAGGAAGCCAGACACTGGGACATTGTACGAAAAGTCAGCACACTCAGCACGGATAGTGTGCAACATGATTGCAGCGTCCAGGCAGCTCCGGTTCGAGCATATGCCTTGAGTTGCACATAGCTCCAACGTCCATACCACCGACGACATGTTTGTTTACTGTCCTGGCTTCACGGCTGCACACCATTTACGTCACAGCCAGGCATGAGTTAGGGAGCGCTGGATTTGTGAAAAACTCCCCTCTTCCTAAACCACTAATACCACAGTACTGGCAAAACGGGAGGAGCCGAGTGAAAAACAAGCGCCCCTCATCCCAATCCACCCACACCGCAGTATTTTTTTCTTTTTTTTTACCCAAAAAATATATTGTATATTATCGGGGCTATTAATACTGGTATCGGGTTTATCGGGATGACGTCATAATTCCTAATATCGGACCGATAATTATCGTGCATCCCTAATGTATATTATAAGTGTAGATACATTCGCTCATATTATAAATGATGGTCGGGTTGCATCTTTCTGGAACTTTTTAACAAGGTTCATCCAAGACATTAAAGTGTGGTGGTGTAGTGCCGTGAAAAGAGAGTCGGAGGCGGTGTATTAAGAATGGAGTTCCAATCTTTATTATCCATTACTTCAGAGAGGTTAACACATGCACTGCTCTGCCATGATGAGCTAGCAGGAATGGCAGCTAAAGCTACAGGTGTTCCCCACTAAAGGGTCCGTGTGGCAACACAATAAGCAAGGTGAATTATGTCCAATAACGTGTCACAACACAAGCCCCCCCAGAATTCACACATAAACAAAATCAGCATGGCGGGGAGGAACGACACGCCGACCCCCACGACTCCTGAGCACGGGAGTCGGAAAAGTGACTCCCGCCTGTGCGGCCCCCGGAAGGGGAGGGACCGGGACAACAGGTCTTAAATCCGTGACAGGGGACGAGGCCGGGGGGCGGCCCCGTCGCGGAGGTCGAGCCAGCACCACAGGCTGGTCCAAGTCCAGGTGAGCAGCCTTCACCCGGTCCACCGAGACGTGCTCGGCCTTGCCACCCAGGTCGACCACCAGGTGCTTGTCCCCGTGCTCCAAGACCCGGAAAGGCCCATCATAAGGGGGCTGCAGGGGGCCTCTGTGCGCATCGTGCCGGATGAACACGTGCTCCGCCGAGCGGAGCTCTGCGGGAACCTGGGACACCTGAGTACCGTGCTGAGTAGTAGGGATCGGAACAAAGGCCTCAGCGGCGTCACGCAGGAAAGCCCGCTGGGCCGACGCCGACCAGGGAGCCGATGCATTTGGGAGGAAATCCCCCGGAACTCTCAGCGGCTGACCGTAGACCATCTCCGCTGTAGAACACTGCAGATCTTCCTTAGGTGCGGTCCTCAGGCCCAGCATCACCCAGGGCAGCTTGTCGACCCAGTTACCGTCCGTAAGGCCGGCCTTGAGGGCCGCCTTCATGGAGCGATGAAAGCGCTCGCAGAGACCGTTAGCCTGAGGGTGGTAAGCGGTAGTCCTGTGCAGCTTAACCCCCAAACCGCCTGCCACAGCGTTCCAGAGCTCGGACGTGAACTGAGAGCCCCTGTCTGAGGAAATGTCTGATGGGGTGCCAAAACGACACACCCACGTTGCAATGAAGGCCCGGGCAACGTCTGCGGCTGATGTCGAAACGAGCGGAACCGCCTCCGGCCAACGGGTCGTCCTGTCCACCATGGTGAGGAGGTAGGAAAACCCCTGAGAGGAAGGCAACGGACCAACCAGGTCAATGTTGACGTGATCAAACCTCCTCTCAGGCACCAGGAAACGCTCCAACGGGGCCTTCGTGTGGCGGTGCACCTTAGCGCGTTGACAAGCCACGCACTCCCTGGCCCAAGTCCTCACGTCCCTTTTCAGTCCTTGCCAAACGAACTTCGCCGCTACCAAACGGACCGAAGGTTTAACGCCGGGGTGTGACAGGCCGTGCACAGCCTCGAACACAGGACGCCTCCAGCTGGCAGGGACGACAGGCCGCGCCAGGCCCGTAGAGACGTCACACAGGAGAGTAATGCCCGCGTCGCCGAACACCACGTCCTCCAAGCGCAGCCCCGCGCTCTCCACCTTCAGGGCCTGGACGCCAGGATCTGTGACCTGGTCTGCCGCCATGCGAGTATAGTCCAGGCCCAACTGGACGGCACCGATGACGACCCTGGAGAGGCAATCAGCAACCAGGTTCGACTTGCCAGCCACGTGCTTAATGTCCGTAGTGAACTCCGATATGTAGGACAGCTGCCGCTGCTGACGTGCCGACCAAGGCTCCGCCACTTTTGACATGGCAAAGGTGAGCGGCTTGTGGTCGACAAACGCCGTAAATTCACGGCCTTCCAGCATGAAACGGAAGTGCCGCACGGCCAAATAAAGTCCGAGGAGCTCCCGGTCAAAGGCGCTGTATTTGCGTTCTCTAGGCGTCAGCTGGCGGCTGAAAAAGGCGAGCGGCTGCCAAGCGCCCTCCACCCACTGCTCGTGCACTGCGCCGACCGCGTAGTCTGACGCGTCCGTGGTGATGGAGATGGGAGCCGTAGATGATGGGTGTGCCAGCAAAGCCGCCTGAACCAACGCGGTCTTGACCTCAGCAAAAGCGCCGTCCGCCTCTGCTGTCCAGTCGATCTCCTGGACGGGGGTCTTGCCTTTCAACGCTTCATACAGCGGCCGCATGATGTGTGCGGCCCGGGCGATGAAACGGTGGTAGAAAGTCACCATCCCCAGAAACTCACGGAGCGACCGGGCTGTGAGCAGGCGAGGAAACGCCGCAACAGCCTCCACCTTCGCTGGCAGAGGTGTCGCACCGCCCTTGGTGACGCGGTGCAGCAGGAAATCGATGTCCGACACCCCGAACTGGCACTTTGCAGGATTGATGATTAATCCGTGTTCGTTGAGCCGTGTGAAAAGGGCTCGGAGGTGGGACAGGTGCTCCTGCACTGAAGCGCTGGCGACGAGTATGTCGTCGAGGTAAACAAACACAAACGGCAGGTCCCGCAGCACCGAATCCATCAGGCGCTGGAACGTCTGAGCGGCATTCTTGAGTCCAAAAGGCATCCGCAGGAACTCAAAAAGTCCAAAAGGCGTTATCACTGCTGTCTTGGGAATGTCCAGGGGGTGCATGGGCACCTGGTGGTATCCACGCACCAGGTCCACCTTGGAAAACACCCCCGTACCGGCCAGATGCGCCGAAAAGTCCTGAATGTGCGGCACCGGATAGCGGTCAGGCGTAGTGGCGTCGTTGAGTCTGCGGTAATCCCCGCACGGGCGGAACCCGCCGTTCGATTTGGGAACGACGTGCAGGGGGGAAGCCCAAGGACTGTCGGAGCGGCGGACAATGCCCAGGCGCTCCATGGTTGCGAACTCCGCCCTCGCTACAGCCAGCTTAGAAGGGTTCAACCGCCGGGCCCTGGCGTAGACAGGAGGCCCCCCGGTAGTGACGTGGTGTTCCACGCCATGCTTAGTGGTAAGCGCAGAGAAGGTGGGTAGCGACAGGTCTGGAAACTCGGCCAACAGTCTGAGAAACGTGTCTGCACCTGACAGCGAGCCTGACAGCCCGTCGTACGCTGCGCTGCCAAGTGTGCACACGAGGGAAGAAAACGTTAAGGCATCAACCAAACGCCTATTCTTAACGTCCACTAAGAGTCCATGAGCACACAAAAAATCCGCTCCGAGGAGGGGAAAAGAAATGTCCGCTGTCACAAAATCCCAGCTGAAACGCTGTCCTCCGATGCACAAACACATAGGCCTCACGCCGTACGTGCGAATGGGACTGCCGTTAGCCGTCGTCAATCGCGGTCCGTGCCCCCCACGGGCGACGTCTTCACTCGACGCTGGAACTATGCTCCGTTGAGCGCCCGTGTCACACAGAAACAGGCTCCCCGAAACGCTGTCGCTGACGAAGAGGAGCCTGCACGTGCCGCCGACGCTCAGAGCCACTACTGAGCGCCGGCCCCTCCGTTTCCCGGGGGTTTGTAGCTGCACGGAGCGATGCATCTCTTCGCCCTTGTCCCGAAACGTGCGTGGTAAACGCACTCTCCGGTGTCTCCACGCCGGCTAGCCACAGCCGTGTCCGGCCTCCGCCACGCTTTCTTGACTGCCGGTGGGCCGCTGAGCGTCGCGGCTAACGTCTCTGCCCCGGGCTGTTGCGTAGCCAGGAAAAAACGATCCGCTTCCTCAGCCAAAGCACGGGGCTCCGTGACAGGCGTGTTGGCCAGCGCCGTCTGTACCCGGGGAGGCAAGTGACGCAGGAAAATCTCCGTGAATAAAATACGGGGATCTTCCCCCCCTAGCAGATTTAGCATTTTCTCCATTAGCTGGGATGGCTTGCTGTCTCCTAGGCCTTGAATGTCAAGTATCTGGCGGGCCCTCTCCTTAGCAGATAAGCTAAATGTCTTAAGGAGAAGGGCCTTAATCGCCTCATATTTGCCATGATGTGGGGGGGCTGCGATGAATCCCACCAACCTGGATGACGTGGAGCTCCCCAGCGCTGCTACCACATGGTAGTATTTTAGGTCCCCGTCACGGACCTGTCGGCAGGCGAAATGTGCCTGCACGTGTGCGAACCATGCCTCCGCGGTGTGCTCCCAGAATTCCGGCAGCTTTATGAAAACATCGCGCTCAGCCATGTTCGTTAATTTTCCGGAAACTTTCTCGGAAAAGTCAGGGTCACCAGTGTAGTGCCGTGAAAAGAGAGTCGGAGGCGGTGTATTAAGAATGGAGTTCCAATCTTTATTATCATTACTTCAGAGAGGTTAACACATGCACTGCTCTGCCATGATGAGCTAGCAGGAATGGCAGCTAAAGCTACAGGTGTTCCCCACTAAAGGGTCCGTGTGGCAACACAATAAGCAAGGTGAATTATGTCCAATAACGTGTCACCACAGTGGTGTAATACTTTGTGTAGATCCGTGGCGCACCAGTAACGTGCATGCATGGCCCGAGTAATGTTTGCTGTTGGGACTCGGGTTTGAGTCCAGCATGAACTTTTTTGTTATTTTCATGTCGATGGACAGTCACTGAATATTATGTTTGAATAGAGGATTCCTAATATTGTTTGCCGAGACCAGCATTTTAAAGTCTAAGTATCCCTGCACATGCAGCAATGACATTTCTGCTGCTATCTTTTCAAAACGAGTTAACAGTCACATCTTATCTGGATGAGTGCTGCAGAATACCGTTTTTATAATATAAGGGATAAATGTGTGTGTAGTCTTTCATATTAAACATGATCGCTGGTAGATAGCACAGAAGTCGTAACACAGTTTAACCTGGGCGGATGGATCCCATTTTTCCCTGAGAGGATCACAGTTTACAGTTCACAGCTGAAGACTTCTCCACGCTGCTTTCAAACTGTGAGTAAACAACGTACGCTTCACTTGGAGGCTGTCTGAAGGTGTACACAGGTCTCAGATGGACTTAGTATCACATTAGGAACGATATTCAGTGATAAACCGGGCAACAATAGCTGGTTTTAAGGATTTATTCGAGCGGATTACCACAGCTGAAGACTTCTCCACGCTGCTTTCAAACTGTGAGTAAACAACGTGTGCTTCACTTGGAGGCTGTCTGAAGGTGTACACATGTCTCAGATGGACTTAGTATCACATTAAGAACGATATTCAGTAATAAGTCTGGCAACAATAGCTGGTTTAAATGATTTATTGGAGCTTGCAATGTTTTGAACAGACATCCCCAGTCAACTCGTTTTTTCTTTTTGTAGTCCCCGCTGTTTGAGTCCGGATATCTCCATCGTAACCACAACCTCACACACTGGTACTGAATGTGCATCAAAGTCTTCCTACCGAGCCAAATATACCAAAATATGTATGTAAACGACAGAAGAAGCGATCGAAAATCACCCCAGTTGATCGGGAAACCAGTTAATCCGGAACACCGTCCTCATCTGGAGTAGTTTTTAATATCCTTTGGGCCAGAGGAAGTCCCGAGTTCTACGCCAGCTCCGGTAACAACCCCTCTCTTGTGTGTCAGCTAAGAGTCGCACTGTCTCTCGGTCGGCGGATATTTAAACACCAAAAGGCAGGAGCAAGCTGACTCTGGCATTCCCAAGTACCTGCCACCCTGTCCTACCTTCTCGAAGTTAATCAGCGCTTGAAGCCTTTAATTGCACGATATATTCCCGTGAACAAACTCGATTTCCTCTGCCTGCATGTAAACAAATGTTTCTACTCCCGCGTTCAACCACTTGTGCCACTGACGTCACACTCCCGAGGATTCTGGGAATTGGAGTCCCAGATCCAGCCACGAGTTCTAGCTTCCTGCCCCCTGCATCAGCAATTCCTTAGGAATCGTATCTTGGCAGGTATATAATACTATTCTGCATAAGCAATGTTTTATTATGGAAATATTTGGCCTGCAGTAAGTCATATTTGAGGCAATTATACAGAAGTTGTATGTGTATAAGTATTTATACTACTATAAATCAATGAAATTTAAAAATGGAAATAAATTAATAATTTCCATCACGGGAATATGAAGGGAAGCTCGATACATTTTTGACCATCATTTTAGACTTCAATCTCTCCTACAGTGTATTTTCTATGAATACCATGAATCATTCTCTGCCAAGCGGCCATGTACATTTAATCACCTACCAAAGAAGAGTTTTTCCTCACAGGAATTAAGCTCTACCTGCAATATTCTGCCCCTCGCTGGGTGTGCAAATCGTTTCCAAGCTCTTTCTAATCACAGATGTTCGTCAAATGACCTTATCACAGGCTTAAATCAAGGTTTCTTAGCAGGTTAGGCTGGCTCCCAGGAACCCATGTCTGTTGAAACCTGCACTCAAGACTGAAGTTTGCACTGAAGGAGCCAGGAGTATTACACGTGCTGCTATTTAAACGTTTAAAAACACGACGGGCCCCTAGCCTAGTGCTAGGAGGAATTATTCTAGCAATGTTTCTTGAGCCGTTAGTTCCTCACGATTATTCTGTCAAGAGTATTAATAACTACTAAAGATTTTCCCGTTTCTTTGCTCTGTAGATGACATGGCAGGGAAAGCAGACATCCCATATGCCTTCTGTGGCATATATATTTTAAAGTTGTACACTCAAATGTGCATTTGGTTTCCGTAGTAGCCCACGTTTCTTTGACACCTCATCAGAAGCTTATGCTGGATTCTCTGCAACACCTGCAAGCACCCCTTGGTGTCCATCTTTTAACCATTTCCTAGTTAACTTTCCCAGATAAAACTTTTCAACAGCTAGGCCTACCTCTTTCAGAACAGGGACTGGAAGCCCTTCCACACGTCTAGAATTATCGGTATCATTCTCGATAGTGTGCTGATGCAAGCTTCACTGCCACCAGACAAGCTGTCCCGCATCAGAACAGCCATAATTACAATTCATGTTATTTATTTAGCGCCTTTCCAAATGTTCAAAGTGCTCTATGTTATACTACATATTAGACTTGTAATACATTCAATACTGATTACTGCCTTCAATTATGGTCTCCCACTGGTAGTCTCTCTAAAAGAGATGTTTTATATTTATAAGGAACAAGCGCTAGCCTTTCTGTCCAAACCTTAAGGCACCATAGTCTTAGGTCACGTTCACACCTGCTTGGTTAGTACTATTGAATCGGTCCCTGTAGCGTTAACCCCTTGATGTGGTTCGTTGGATTGGTGTGGAAGCAGTCCGATACCTCTGCTCCGCTAAAAGAGGTGGTCTCGGGTCGCTCGCTAGTAAACTCCAGAGAGGTTCATTGCTGGTATGACGCAGTCCGCATCAAAACATGGGAAACAACTATTTGTGCGTCATCGCTTGTTTTGCTATCTATGCTCTGTGCAACATCCAGTAACCTATAGGGTCATGCATTCATTCTGGTGACTGCTTACCTCACTGGTCCCCTGTGTACAGAGAAAAGGCAGTGGTAAAATCTCATCAGAGCCACCTGTCATCGGTGAAACCTCCTCACTGCATAACGTCGCATTTTGTGTTATAATGTTTTTAATGCACGTTGTCTGATTTATAATCCTATGCGCCGGCCGCAGAGTCTGTTGATGCACTCTCCAGATTAACAGCAGTATGAAAATAACCTGCCAATGCTCCATGATGCAGGCTACTGTAGGAATTGCTGGGATCTGCATTTTATCCGCTTGATGTCCCGCCAATTGTTGAAAAAGCATCTCCGTACAATGACTTTAGTTTACAGTTCATAGTCTATTTGAAGTTTCCTGGGTGAACGCAAACCCAACCTTCTGCAAATGAAACGATGTAATACACTTATGTCTGGTGTAAAGATGCGGACTATTCGGCATGAATGCAACCTTAGAGATGGTTATTGCTCAGATCTTTGGTCCTTAGCCCCTCTGCGACGAGTGGAATGTTATGTTCATTCTTTTATAATGACCTTGCGGTGTCCTCAGATCCTCTCTAGTTACTTACAGATGCTGCACCTTCTGCTGGTTCGGGGGATTTCACAATGAGTGGTTTGCCCCACCAGCTTGCCATGCCCTTCATTCAACCAAATGACTCTGGATCTACACGTCTAGCCCCTCAAGGATTTCCCATATTCTGCCTCCAACCAAGAGCATGATTCAAAGCATACAATTCAGCTTGGTACTTTATCTTCTTCTGTCCCTCCTCTGTGTACTTGTGCAATAGATATAATAGTCGTTCATGCATTATATATAATTGTATTTTCATTCGAATCCTGCAATCTTCAAGTGCTAAGTATTAAGCCACGCTAGAGTTCATTAATTTGCTCCTCAAGGGCCTTAAGAAGGCACGTCCTCCACGCAATGATAAAGACTGGCAAAGGGGTTTCACTATACATTGATAAACGTCAGATGCAGTTGTTACAGCTTTCTATTGGTTTCTCAGGTGGCGAATATACACAGACCTCTCACCTTTTAATCCTCAGCATAATATCACCCTTACTGAATTAACGTTGGAGATCAAATATACACAGTTTTGAAACATTCAATGTCTGACAGTTCTGTCTGGGGAGTCAAGGAACCCCGAATAATCATTGCTAAAACTAACACTGTTTTCTTTGTCCTTTATCTTCCATGCTGAACTTCTCGCATCATTGCCCTCTGACACATGGGTCGGCACCCACGTTTATTCGATGGCTGCAAACCCAACGACGAGGGTTCTCCTCCAAGCTGCGCGATCTCTGCCTAAGCTGCGACCTGCCCCAGATCGCTATTCCCACTGTTTAAGAATCTGCACAGCCACAACCGCAGCTCTATATCCGCCTACCTCAACCCTGAGTATCCTAGGCCGTCGGTCATCTTCTGCCCACCAGCGCTATATCATGCCTCACATGAATGAGATCCTTTCAGCACAAACAACCATGAGCTCTTGCACTACTCGATGATGAGTAAACGTTCAAATATGTATATCTGTAGAATTCTGTTATTGCATACCAGGTGGTTGCTGGGTTAGATTATATTTATTTCATTATAGTATATTCCCCTCATAGCTGCATGCTTGGGGGGGAAAGCTCATTGTCGCTGCCTCAAAGACCTAGATACAGCAGTCTTGATAGGTAGTATATTCCCCTCAAAGCCGCGGTGCTTAAGGGGGGATGGCTTTTCGGGCTGTTCCCGGGCCTTCACATAGCAGTTTCACTAGGTAGTATATTCCCCTCAAAGCCGTGATGCTTAATGGGGATGGCTTTTCGGGCTGTTCCCGGGCCTTCACATAGCAGTTTCACTAGGTAGTGTATATAGGTAGTATATTCCTCTCCAAGCCGCTGTGCTAAGGGAAGAATCGGCTCTGGGCTATTCCTCAGGCCTACACATAGCAGTCTCACTTAGTAGTATATTCCCCTTAAAGCCGCTGTGCTTAGGGGGAATGGCCACATGGCAGCTCGCCAGGCCCTCTCCTTATCAGTCTTACATCACCAGTGTCAGGCTCGGGCTACGCAGTTTTGGGGGATAGTATCTAATCTCCATGCAGTTTTGGGGGTTAGTTATTTAATCATCACTCATCGTGCTATGTATATCTATGGAGTGATGATGCCCGAGCCTAGTCGCCAAACTCAACTATATGCTGCTTCTAATAAACATGTTGAAGAAACACGTGAGTTGTCTGACTGAAATGAGGCGAAGCCTGCGAGCTAGTTCAGGCAGTCAACTCGAGCACTTATGCTGCATTCATACATAACGCCCCTTGCCACTCTACAACCAACCAAACAGAGTCTCCTTAATATGCCGCTCTATTTAACCTGCAGATCTCTCTCCATGCATTGCTTGCTGCTGCTATTGCCGCAGCTACCTCTACGTCGCTGCTGCTTGCCTGCTGCCACTGCTGTGTTCACTTGCTATTGCTGCGTTCATGTTCCTGCTGCTGTGTTTCATGTTGCTGCTGCTTGCCTGCCCCACCACCACCCCAGCTTCCACCCCAGCTTCCACCTGTAGGCTCGGGGGTTAGTTATTTAATCATCACTCATCGTGCTATGTATATCTATGGAGTGATGATGCCCGAGCCTAGTCGCCAAACTCAACTATATGCTGCTTCTAATAAACATGTTAAAGGAACACGTGAGTTGTCTGACTGAACTACACATGCTGGCTATTGTGTTTCGCAAAATGTTCTATGGGACGTCTCTACTGAACGTTTTCGTTTTTCCCACAATTAGAAGTTGCCAGTATTAAACACATTGGTGTTATCAAATGTAAAACATATAATTTAATAAATGGGTGAAAATCGCTTGTGTCCATAATGCGCAGCATTAATACCCACATGACAGCTCATTGTTACTTTGTAATTCTACTCCACTACAATTCAGAGGTTAACCTGGTATTTTTACTCCACTGCATTTATTTGAGTTACTTTGCAGATTCTGATTAATTATGTGAAATATAAACAACCCTTAAATCAGACTTTAGTTACACCTGAGTAAAATTCAGGGAAGGTGATTGTCAAGTGCCAACAATCAGGAGAGATATTTGATAGTTGGTGCTTGAGAAGACTAAACATGTATCTGCAATTGACATGAATGGAAACGAGTAATAAAGTATATTCATTACTCGTTATCCTCTACTAATAGTTAATTAAAGACTG
This sequence comes from Gymnodraco acuticeps, assembly GCF_902827175.1. NCBI lineage: Eukaryota > Metazoa > Chordata > Actinopteri > Perciformes > Bathydraconidae > Gymnodraco > Gymnodraco acuticeps. Next base: position 97,500 of record NW_022990921.1, read on the forward strand.
TATATTATGGCTATTTTGCACATCCCTTTCAAGATTTTCAAAGGTTTATTGACATATCATATACACAACTACGGTGTAGTTATGCAATGAATGAAACACTTGGGTCACAGGTTCCTCAACAGTGCATTACAATACATCTATCAATATGTGTGTACCTCCACCATTAAACTGTCATATTCTGCACATTTCTTATTCTATCTACATACATAAGAGTATAATTCATATGTATAATATCAGTTAAAATAAGTGCTTCAACATAGTTAACATTGCAGGAAAGCAATATATTAGACGTTAAGTACTTTGTCAGGCTTAATATTTATCTGTAGATAGATACCCCCAAAGTTTTTTTCTTATTTAAAAGAAGACCTTAATCTGTTATTTAATGTTTAAATAAAGGTTAATTCGTTTTTCTGTTTTGCACCTCCTCCTATTAATATCTTTGTACATTCTGCACTAAACTGTTTTATTGTAGAGATCACTTTATAGTATCTTCTTGATTTTTTATATTCTATATTTCTATATTTATACTTTCCCCCTATGAAAGTATGTACTCTTAATATTTTTTTTATCAAATAAAACACAATAATTCAATAACGTGCTTTAACCACTAGGCGGTGCACACAAGGTACACAGCCATAATAACTTTGTATTATTAGTGTAGGACACTTTTGTTTTCGTACAACATCTGAAGATATGTTTATTCATGCTTTCACATAATTTTACAGCATATTGCTATACTATTTCAGACTCAGTATTTACATTCTTACATTCAAAGAAAATCAGTAATATCTTTAAAAACTACAGTCCTTTTATATCAGCTGTGCACCGTTATGGTGTAAATATAACCTATCTGTGAATTAGATCAAATGTAAAAGTCAGCCGAATTAGTGTTGATACTGCAAGGAGACGTATTGTGTGAAGAGAAATTGAAGATGTTGTTTAATTGTTGAATATATTTATGATCCACGTCAAGTATTCAGTTTCGGCGGCATTTTCTCAGTTTTTCCAAAGGTCTTCTCATCAGGGCTCTATAAATAAATAACTACGGCAGATCTGTAATATACAATGCAGCCGAACCGTGTATTACAATGCCGTTATGTGATGACTTTCAAAGAGAAAAGCAAGAGCGCTCGGAATTAAGTATTATTTTATTCTTTTAAAATGTTTTCCGGATTTCATATCATATAAACACCAAATCCCAGCATGCATTTCGGCTAAAACATCCAATCAGCGAGCTTAAAACCATAGCTGAGGATCTTGGGTAATCGCTCGAAATGCCTACGTCTGTTTCCGGTTATTTTTATTTTGAAATTCAGTTCCTGACGGACGCCAAAAAAGCCCGAGATTATGGAATTAAACCAATAAATAAAAGCAAGGATAATTGTGTATTATTGGTGAGTAAATAACAGTGTGTTATTTTGATAAGAATAACAAATTAGAAGGAAAAAAAGATTTAAAAAATACAGATTTCCGTATCCTGAGGCTCTGAGCCCCATTTATTTTCCTCACAGACGGCAACAAAAGTCCGAAATTATACGATTTCAAATAAAAGCAATAACTGTGGCTTGATATTGAGTAAGAACATGTTTTTATTAACCACACAGCTTCCGGTCTCCCTCGACCCGACCGGAGAAAAAGACGTGCTGCAGGCAGTAGAAATACATTGCTTTTAAAATCGTGCTGTGCAACACGAAAAAAAAAGGGGCAAATCGTGTTGGTGAACACGAATCAATAGATTAAAAATCGTGTTGGTGAACACGAAATGCAGTGAGACTGGGTTGAAAATGGCATATAGGTGTAAGCAGAGGTAAAGTCCTATTTTACAAGTGTGGGGGGGCTCCTCACCTCCTCTAGGGGGGGGGGGGGGGGGCCGGGGGCATTTTTTTTTTTAATATTGAAGTTAAATGCATCAATCTGGTGCATTTTGAGAGCAAAAGGAATTTATGGATATATCTCTCAACACCCATATGAAACAGAACTGTACACAGATTTTCTTTTTCTTTATGGATATTTTACAAATGACTCACCTTTTAAACTGTATTCTTGTTTTACTGTCATATAGTATTTCATGACTGTTTTTCATTTATTCTCATAAATGGTGACCACAACGTTTGAGATCCACTGAGATAACTAGACTAAAGTTAACTATCTAAACAGAGAGTCCCTTACCTCACTGAGCTGTAGTTATCTCTCAGTCTGACAGGACAGAGCTCTCCCTTTCATTGTTTTAGAAACAGATTTTAACATGCGTTAAGCCAGTGGTTTTGAAACTGTGGGTCGCGACCCCTGGTGGGTCGCGGAAGTACTGCAGGGGGGGCGTGGAAAGAAATTGTAAACAAACACTGCTCGAAAATATCTCATTGGTCAGAGCTGTGGGCATACTGCTGCCTTTTGCAACATCCTACTTGTGTGAGACAGGCTGTTCTGCTGTTGCTGCCATCAAAACGAAATACAGATCAAAGCTGAACATTGAGAATGAACTGAGAGTGGCAGTCTCAAAACAAAATACATTTGAATTTAAAAATCTACTCAGGGAAGAAGGCCTACTAGTTTTAATTAGGACACATTAATTCACAGTATCTATTACAAGCATTTTTGTTCATGTGTAATCCATAATCAAATATAAAATTATAGTTGGATCTTTATATCTTCTTATTATCAACAGAGAAAAATGTAATGTTTTTACAACAATTAATCGTACCAATATAGATGGGAACCGGTTTGGGGCGGGGGCCGAAAATATTTCCAATTACCCAAGGGGGGGCCGACTGAAAAAGTTTGGGAACCACTGCGTTAAGCTAACCAGATGCTAACAACAACAATGCAAATAGTGAGTTTGGTAGAAATATACTGTATAATAGTAAAGTTATTGAAGATGATGCCATATTTATTGAAGATTTTACATTAAATATTCCCCACAATTATTCAAAAGCATATTTTTCCAAACTCCTTGCTGTAGTATGACACACAGGAGACTATTGATGTGTGTAGTGAGTTTGGTAGAAATATACTGTATAACAGTGACGTGCGGTGAGGTTCATGGCTCGTGAGGCACTGACTCTTTCAGAGTCAGATTTACAAATATCATATTTTGACCATAATCGAAATATTCGGTTATTTACAAAAGCTTTTTTAGTCTGATGCTTCGATTCATTTTAAACAGACCTTTCAACAAAAGGATACCCAACATCTAAATATTGGATTGTTCTTTCTTAGTAAGATCCCATGTTCATTACAATTGGGGTCTTACCGTGACTTGAAGATGAAGTCCATGCTATCCTTCTGGACAACAATCTCTATTACTTTTTTGTAAAAGTCCTCCTTATCTTCCTGTAGTTTCAAAAGTCTAGTTTGTTGTTCGCGTATACCTTCTCTGCGTAGAATAACAGTAGCAACAAGAACCTGTGGGCTCACGTGCGCCCCCTTCAGTGCGGCAGAGGTTATGGCTGCCTCTCCTGGTGCTTTTTTCATTGCCGTTGTATGATGAGACCAGCGAGCCTAAATATCATATATACGTGAAATAAGTTATTTAGAGATTATGGATGTCGAGGATAAATATGAGGGGCCGTACAGGCTGTAATTCATACTGGTCCTTTCACGCACATACATTCTTCTTTTACATACATATATTTCCACTCTTACATACATACATTCTCCTTTTACATACATACATTTTCACTCTTACATACATACATTCTCCTTTTACATACATATATTTTCATTCTTACATACATACATTCTCCTTTTACATACATATATTTTCACTCTTAAATACATACATTCTCCTTTTACATACATATATTTTATAATATGCATGTCTGAAGAGAATATATGTATGCAAGAGAAGAATGTATGTATGTGTGAAGACAATATATGTATGCAAGTGAAGAATGTATGTATGTGTGAAGACAATATATGTATGTGAGAGAAGAATGTATGTATGTGAGAGAGAAAGTATAGTGGAAACGGAAGGAGTATGGTTGAAACGGAAGCGGGGCAGGCTCATGTTCAGAACTTCTGATTTCAAATCAACATAACATGATGGAGGGAGATGAATCGCGTAGATTGCAGCAAGCATTAGGGGTTTTAAGGAACATTTGGTCAACCCCTGAAACTGTCACATCCCTGGCCAGGTGTCCTTGCGGGTGCGTTCGCTTTACTTATCAGAGCGTGCCGTAAGGGCGGTTACTCTTTGGTTTATAAACTCCCGCCTGGGACGGACTGATGCATTAGATTATGTGCTATATGGACAGTGGCGGCGGGTCATTAGGGGCAGGTGGGGCACAGCCCCACCTAGTGTCAGAAGAAAGTATTACAAATAATGATTACAAAAAAATACTAAAAAATAAATAAAAAAACATATAAAATATATTTTAAGGTCATGTTTAATAATCTGATTCGTCTGTACATTTCTGTTTTAGTCTGTGTTCTTCTAATTAGTGTCTAGAGTGCCGTTTTGAGCTGTTTAGAGCCATGTGGGACAAAACCCGATCCTGCCCTTCCCTCTCACAGTCTAAGTGAACGGTGATTGTAAAAACTACACTGCGCATGCTCAGAGTATTTTTCTATTGAATGTGTGTGGCAAAAAAATAATGACCGTAGGGGCAGAGTGCTCCCATCCCCACCATACGTCATCTCACATAATTCAGAATTGATTGGCTGTAAGTACTCACGTGTGCAGTGCTGCGAAACGTCACGTGTAGTTTGAAGAGGAGACGAGAGAGCAGCATATAGCTAACATCACCAGCGATTAAAAGAAGTAAAAAACTGAAAGAAAATGAATGAAGTTGACCATTTACTGGAGCACACATTTGAGACACTTGGCCCACCATCCACCGGATTTCCAAATGGTCCGGACTGCGGGCAAAGTTAAACGTGGGTTTAACGCTGAGTGGTTTGCTAAAAAGAAATGGCTAACGGCGAGCATCCAGAAGAATTCCCTCTTTTGCTTTCCTTGCCTGCTTTTTGGTGAAGATCAAGGTACTTGGTCGAGGACAGGTTACAAGGACTTAAAGCATCTTTCGGAGAGGACAATGAAGCATGAGAGCAGCAACAGTCATTTGGAAAATGCCGTAAAATTGGGATTACTTGGAAGGGTGAATGTTGCAGCTCAGATTGACAGCGCCTACAGACGCGGCATTGATTCTCATAATAGGAAGGTGGAAGAAAACAGGTACGTGCTTGGTCGGATCATCACCTGTATTAAACTGTGTGGGAAATGTGAGACAGCACTGCGGGGCCACAACGAGTCGGCGGACTCTCTGAATCCAGGGATATTCAGGTCAATTTTCGAGACAATGTGTGAGGGCGATTCCAGGCTTCAACGGCACTACGAAGCTCAGCTTGTTTTCAAAGGGACATCAAGCACCATACAGAATGAACTCTTGGACTGCATGTATGATGTGTACAGGGAGGAAATAGCCAAGCAAGTGGACAACACATCATTTGTTGCCGTTCAGGCCGACGAGACAACCGATGTCTCCTGTAAATTGCAAATGGTGATTGTGCTGCGATACATTATGCCTGACCTCACAGTTACAGAGCGTTTTTTGGAGTTTGTGGAAGTAAAGGACAAAACTGGTGTAGGTCTCTCTAACAGCATCAAGGCTGTTCTGGAACCCCTGAAGCTGAAAGAAAAGCTAATCGCTCAGACCTATGACGGGGCGGCCGTCATGAGCGGTAACGTGCGCGGGGTACAGACGGTGATGAAGGAGACGTACCCAAACGCTCAGTTTGTTCACTGCTACGCCCACCAACTGAACCTGACCCTGCAGCAACTGTGTTCAGCAAGGATGAGCATCCTGAAGGTGTTTTTTGCAGATCTAACTGCTTTTTCCACTTTTTTCTCCGGTGCTCCAAAACGTGTTGCAGCTCTTGCAGAGGCAACACAGAGACGCATCCCACGGCCACCGGCTGTGAGATGGAACTTTAAAAGCAGAACTGTGAACGCGGTTTGAGAGACCCGAGATGCACTACTTCAGTGTATGAAGCATATACGCGCACAACCAGGATGGGATGCGGTCACCATAAGTGAGGCATACGGCCTGTCAAAGAAACTGCGGGACCGAGCATTTATGCAGCTCCTGGAGTTTTTTTCGTTGCTTATGCCAGAAGTGGATGTTCTATACAACACTCTGCAAAAACGAAGCATCGATGCACCTGGGATCAACAGCGCGCTCTGCCGTTTCAAGGAAAATGTTCAGAAAATGAGGCAGAAAACTGATGCATTGGCCGCCACTGCTCATGATGGAACAGACGAGCCAGGCCGACGAGTCAGCAGCACAGCGCCGGTGATGAAGGAGGCTTGTGACACAGTCATCTCACAGGTGGAACAGAGGTTCTCACAGAGTGACCATTTGATCGCTGCAAAGCTTGTTGACAGCTCATTCTTCCCACAGCATGTCCTGTCATTTCCTACACCTGAGCTTGACTGCGCCGTGAAACTGGCCTGCGTTGGGAAACAAGGAGAAGTTGAATTCTGAGCTGACCACGCTCTACCGCCACAGTGAGCTTCACACTGGAAACACTGCCCTGTCTCTGTTGAAATCCATTCACGAGAACAACTTGGAGGAAACGTTTGCTGAGACTGTTATTTTGGTCAAAATAATAGTGACAACTCCGATGACGATATCCGAGTCAGAGAGGACCTTTTCCACCCTCAAAAGGATAAAGACTTTCACTCGCAACACCATGGGACAGCCGCGACTTAACGCATTGGCCATGCTTTCAATTGAAAGCCAGTTGATCCAGCAACTACAGGACTTCATCCCCAAAGTGATAGACACATTCTGTCAGAGGAAGGACCGCCGTGCCGCTTTTCTTTTCAAGTGAGCCTTCAGCTTTGGTAAGTTCATTTATGTCATATATTTTGTTGATCTTCTGTGTTTTGCCTCTGCTGGATCGATTGATATTGTGACCTCGATGATGAGTGTCTGTGTTTTCCTTATATTTACAGTCTATGGTGTTTTAATGCTAAAGCATTACGGTTGTTGTTATTGTTAAGAATTACTTTGTGATGGTGACCTTTACTCCATGTATGAAGGTGCATTACTATGACATCCCCACGCTGTGTACGTAAATGTATGCGCTCACAGTGTTGCTCCTGTGGTCTTCAGTATGTAATTTGACACTCCCCCTCTCTCTCTCCTCCCCCCTCTCTCTGTCCCCCCTCTCTCTCTCTCTCTCTCTCTCTCCCCCGACCTCTTTCTGCCCCCCCAGTTTTGTACACCTAGAAACGCCACTGCATATGGAAGGGACTTTGACAGAGTATTTCTCACAAAGTACACAGTAAAAGTACTTCAATGTATTGTTAGTAGCAGTCAAACTAGTACCGAGTCCAACAGTGTCAGTTTTATGAAGAACTTGTGGTAAAATATATTTGTAAAAAGAAAATGAAGAGCTACTGATTTGAAAAAACGGCTCTCTGTAGGCCTATAGTTTAAATCTCCTAACAATGTTGTCCATTTATTCTTCTCCCCTCGAGTCCAACAGTGTCAGTTTTATTAAGAACTTTCAGTATTTGTAAAATAAAATATGAAGAGCAGCTGATTTGAAAAGACAAACGCGAGAGACGGCTGAGTGACCGCATTGCAGAATCGCTGTATAGTTTAAATCTCCTAACAATGTTGTCCATTTGAGACACATGCTTATTATATTTACAGCCTTAATAACATTCATTTTCTGGGCTCAATGTGTGTCTTGGCCGTTTTCGTTGTGATCGCTAAATTCACCTTGTTTCCCCTTGTTTATAATTATGTTCAACGTTCCAAGCAAACGAGTGCTTTTGTTTTGAAATCACTTCCGCGAGTATCGCGCCCCCCCCCCTCGCTACAATGACCATTAGACCATTTAGTAAGGTAAAAAACTAAAAGCAAAAACGCCTCGCAGACACTCTTCCGTTTACTTGTTTAATAAAGAAAAACAAGTGGTCCGTAGATACACGGAGTCATCTAACCCTAACCCTCTCCCTCCATCATGTTGATTTGAATCAGAAGTTCTGAACATGAGCCCGCCCCGCTCGACCTTCTGAGCCAATCACAGCGCAAGAATGACCTGCCTTCCGTTTCAACCATACTCCTTCCGTTTCCACTATACTTTCTCTCACACATACATACATTCTTCTCTCACACATACATACATTCTTCACTTGCATACATATATTGTCTTCACACATACATACATTCTTCTCTTGCATACATATATTCTCTTCAGACATGCATATATTATAAAATATATGTATGTAAAAGGAGAATGTATGTATGTAAGAGTGAAAATATATGTATGTAAAAGGAGAATGTATGTATTTAAGAGTGAAAATATATGTATGTAAAAGGAGAATGTATGTATGTAAGAGTGAAAATATATGTATGTAAAAGGAGAATGTATGTATGTAAGAGTGAAAATGTATGTATGTAAAAGGAGAATGTATGTATGTAAGAGTGAAAATGTATGTATGTAAAAGGAGAATGTATGTATGTAAGAGTGAAAATATATGTATGTAAAAGGAGAATGTATGTGCGTGAGAGGACCAGTATGAGTTACGGCCTGTACGGCCCCTCATAGATAAATGTAATAAAGGGATCTACAAACATTACATTGGTGACATACAGTGAGATGGTGCAGGCATGCGCTTAGGGCCCGCTTTCCAGCCAGTTTCTGTGGGGTGACGCATTTTGAGGTGAGGCAGAGCTCATCTGTGCCTCACCTCACCACACAGTAACTGGCTTGAGCGCGCTCACAAAATAAGTGCCCGCGTTAAATTAGTGCCCGCGCTCCAGCCAGTTACTGTGGGCTTACGAGAGGCAGAGCTCGTCCCTGCCTCACTTCTCATCGCTACCCGTAGTTGTAGCGGAGCTCGTCAAATTTGCTGATTTTAACTATAAAAAGCGATTGGAATCATACATAAATCACATTTACAACACAGATCAGTGGAGACATGTTATTATTATTACTATTTAGTTGTTTTTTCGTTACATTGGACTGGAGTATGACAGGTGAGGCTCTGCCTCCCCTGCCTCCCCTGACTGCACGTCGCTGCTGTATAATAGTGAAGTGATTGAATATTATTGTATTCTCTTTTTTCGGAGTTGCACTTTGCAGACGGTCCCTGAGCACTGGTTTCTTCTCCGGCTGCGGATAGAGACCAATGTAATGTGTCCAACTCGGAGGACGGCGCGTATTGGCTTTTTTTGATCAAAATGTGATTGTAGTTTGTTGTCAACCTTACCACGGTACTTAGGAGATGTCATTTGTGTCTGAATAACGTTTTGTTCATGAGTTATTGATCCGTGAAATCAGAATCTCCCAATATGTTCCAACTTTACTGAACTAAGCCAGAAGACCGTCTCATTTCGTAGACCGCTCGGTTTGCTGTTCCTTCACTTAATTTTTATATTTATATAGGCCTACATTTATTTTGGACGAAAACTTAGCGTGAGGAAAGGCAAGTGTGGCGTGAGTGCGTGAGATATTAGTTAATTGCGTGACTCTCACGCTCAATACGTGAGTGTTGGCAGCCCTGCCCGGGTGTCTGTAGCTAACAATGCTATTTACACCCGGGTGTCCGTAGCTAACAATGCTATTTACACCCGGGTGTCCGTAGCTAACAATGCTATTTACACCCGGGTGTCCGTAGCTAACAATGCTATTTACACCCGGGTGTCCGTAGCTAACAATGCTATTTACACCCGGGTGTCCGTAGCTAACAATGCTATTTACACCCGGGTGTCCGTAGCTAACAATGCTATTTACACCCGGGTGTCCGTAGCTAACAATGCTATTTACACCCGGGTGTCCGTAGCTAACAATGCTATTTACACCCGGGTGTCCGTAGCTAACAATGCTATTTACACCCGGGTGTCCGTAGCAAACAATGCTATTTACATCCGGGTGTCTGTAGCTAACAATGCTATTTACACCCGGGTGTCCGTAGCTAACAATGCTATTTACACCAGGGTATCCGTAGCTAACAATGCTATTTACACCCGGCAGTGGCGTAGCCAGGAATTATTGTGTGGGTGGGCCTGGAGAAATGTAGGTGGGCCAGGGGGGAGACATATTAAGTGTGGGGTCTGAGCTGAAACTTCATTAATGATTTTAATGATTTTTTTAATGCACTAATAAGCATACATTAGCAGTGAAGACAAAAAACATAGGCACGGCGGCCTCAGAATGCTCGTAAAACTGACATCCACATAGGGATGGGCATCGTTAAGGTTTTAACGGTACTACTACTTTTATCGATAGCGCTTATCGATCCGGTCCTTTAACATTACCTTTATCGGTTCTTTTGGAGGAAAAAATAAGGTAAACTAACTAAACAAATTGTGAACAAAACTAACATTGCTTTTTATTTAAATTAAATACATAATATTTCACATCAAAAGAAACAACGTTTTAACAAATCGTATTAAATAATCTGATGACAGAATTGTAAACAGAATAGCTGAAACTTTAACAAAATAAATAATTCAGTTACCTCTAATCATTAACCCATGTTTGTATAATGTAGTTAACTCCGTGTGTTGCTGCTAGCATACATAACATACCTGACGTGCAAACGTTACTCGTAGATGGGGCTACAGAGCTACTAGAAAGACAGTCGAACCCGGTGCATTTCTCCGTCTGAATGTGGTGCACTTTTGCAAGATGTTTTGACAAATTGCTCGTGTTACCGCCCTTACATGCTAAACTCTTATTCCACTTTTGGTAACGAGTATTGTCCACATCGACACGGCTATAGTTTAACCACACCTCGGAGCGCGTTTTCTCCGCCATCTCCTCTGTGTGTGTGTGTGTGTGTGTTGCTGCATGTAGCAGCTGCGTGTGTGTACACTGCCCCGCCCCCTCGCATACAGTCGGGGAGAGAGATCTCTCGACTGGATTGGAAAGATCTAAAATACTAAAAATAATCAGACGCATTTTGCAGTCTTTTTGCATGTTAGAAACGGAGTTGGCGACACTTAAACTGCAATGTAATGTTTGTGTAACAATAATACATACGACATATATCGGGGGCACAGGTTGTTTATCCTTGACAGTCGCACAGTGGGCACACACTGAGTGTTTTCATATTCAGAAAATGTGTACACGCTAAACTGCAGACCTCAAGAAGAAATAATACTTTCATTCACTCACGGCAAAAGTTACTTTACTTACTATAAAAACTCACGGTAAAAAAATGCACTCCCTATTCCATTGTCATGAAGGTGGAATCTAACTATATCCAGAATACGTTTTATTGGATCCAGGCTAGAAACATGTTTATTTCTGCTATAAAGTTGGGCATTTTAACATGGGGGTCTATGGGAATTGCTCCTTTTTGCATCCATCCCCTGTCGGCCACTAGATGAACTGCAGTTTGTGGCACTTCCTTCTGGGCTTCCCGGCTCTGCGCTATGAAGCGCTGATTGGCTGTGGGTGGGCCAGACGTGCATGTGGGTGGGCCCAGGCCCACCCGGGCCCACCCACAGCTACGCCACTGACACCCGGGTGTCTGTAGCTAACAATGCTATTTACACCCGGGTGTCTGTAGCTAACAATGCTATTTACACCCGGGTGTCCGTAGCTAACAATGCTATTTACACCCGGGTATCCGTAGCTTACAATGCTATTTAAATCCGGGTGTCCGTAGTTAACAATGCTATTTACACCCGGGTATCCGTAGCTAACAATGCTATTTACACCCGGGTGTCCGTAGCTAACAATGCTATTTACACCCGGGTATCCATAGCTAACAATGCTATTTACACCCGGGTGTCCGTAGCTAACAATGCTATTTACACCCGGGTATCCGTAGCTAACAATGCTATTTACACCCGGGTGTCCGTAGCTAACAATGCTATTTACACCCGGGTCTCCGTAGCTAACAATGCTATTTACACCCGGGTATCCGTAGCTAACAATGCTATTTACACCCGGGTGTCCATACTTTTTTTATGTCCTAAGGTTGACGTTAAAGCTACACACATCTGATAGTAAATCAATCCAGCTTAGGACCTCTTTCATTTTATGTTTAACACTCAACATTCGAAAAGACGTTTGAAGAAGAGCAAATATAGAAGAATTTCAACTCGATACACAACGTTTTATTCCTATAGATTTGCAGTAATATGTAAATCAAAGCCTGATTCAAAGCACATTCTTCTCCTAAAAACATGGCAACAGTTGTTTTCTTTTTATGGCTTAAAGGTCCTATTATCCTCTTGTTCAACAACATATTAAAGGTCTCGGATACAAAGCATGTCTCTGAAGTGTTTGGCTGACACACCAGACAGATCGTGCATTGATCAGTGATGGAGCCCTCTGCTGGCAGACAGACTCTCACATGATCCTTTAATTTCATCTGTGCTGCTTTTAGAATGATACAAATACCATGAAGTGATGAAGAGGAGAATCAGCTGACTGACTTCTGCAGCTCTGATAGAAAGAGGAAAGAACAAAAACAAAAAACTGCTGCTGGAATTTCTCTCCACACAGTTTTCCTTTTGCTTCAAGTTTCAGCCTCCAAAAAAAACAAGAAAGGAGGAGAGAAAATGAGAAACAGACCATGGCGAGGAGGAGGAGGGGAGCTGGTCTGGGATCAGATGTCTGCATGCCGAAGGAGGAGGAGGAGGAGAAGAAGGAGGAGTTGTGGTGTGTGTCTGCAGCTCACATCAGATTTTCACACAAAAGCCTGAAGCTACCGAGAGAAAATCTACCGACTGTCTGGAGGAAACTGAAGCAGGAATAAAGAGACCTAAAATCTGAAGAAGATGTAAGAAAGGAAGCGGCAACAGGGTAATTACATCTGGGAAAAAGTGGGAAGTGTAAGGAAAAGTGAAACTGCTTCTCTGCTGGAGCTGAGTCGGCACATTCTGGATTCTTCATGGGGGAAAATACTGAGAAAAGTTTAATTTAAGGAGATAAAATCAGCTTTTGTCACTTTTTCTTCACGTGCATTCGGATCTAATCTTGGGGAAACTTAAAGAGTCATCAGCTGATCTGCGGAAGTATTTTTTTTTTTATCTTTAAATCACATTATTTGGATTCTACTGAGACGGGAGATGGAGACGACAGGATTTTAAAGTTTTCTGGTAGAGTGACGGGGGGAGAGAGAGGGGGAGGATGAGGGAGGCGAGACGATGACCTCCTCATGACTTCCACCAGAAAAAGGAAGTAGAAAAAAACAAAAACAGATGCTGAACTTTTACCGAAACCGACTTAATTCAATGTGATGAACTCTCTGAGGACTCGACAGGAAGTGACCGATTCAAACGGAACCCTTCAAATTAAGACTCTGGTGTTTAACAAAGGTGGAGATGAACTGAGGCTAACGGGGCGTGACCTCTGACCTCCGTGCACACGCTGGTTCCTGTGGGCATGCAGCCCTCCTTCTCCACTCAGTTCAGCACCATGAGGTTCTCCTACCACCTGAACACCTCCCCACCCACTGCCCCCCCACACAGCAGCGCCTCCCCCAGGACAGGTGAGTGAACTGCAGCTTCAATTAGTGACACCGATTTATACCAAAGTGCATCGGTTCCCTAGAGGGCCGCGAACGCATTGCAAGTGGGCCGCCAAATCATTTGCACATGTTCTGAATTATTTAGCCTCCGTATTGTTTATGGTTGAATGTGGGCCGTGAACATTTTTTAGATTCTTAAGCCCTGAGTTGAAAAAGGTTGGGAACCGCTATTGTATTTATAATGCTACTGCTTTCACTATACTGTATATTGCTTTGTTTATCAGACCTATAGTGTATTTATAAGTTGACTGTAATGTGTATTTCAGTCAATATTTGTATTTATACTTTGACTATCCAGTACATATCAGGCCTATAGTGTATTTATACTTTGACTATCCAGTACATATCAGGCCTATAGTGTATGTATACTTTGACTATCCAGTACATATCAGGTCTATAGTGTATGTATACTTTGACTATCCAGTACATATCAGGCCTATAGTGTATTTATACTTTGACTATCCAGTACATATCAGGCCTATAGTGTATTTATACTTTGACTATCCAGTACATATCAGGCCTATAGTGTATGTATACTTTGACTATCCAGTACATATCAGGCCTATAGTGTATGTATACTTTGACTATCCAGTACATATCAGGCCTATAGTGTATGTATACTTTGACTATCCAGTACATATCAGGCCTATAGTGTATTTATACTTTGACTATCCAGTACATATCAGGCCTATAGTGTATGTATACGTTGACTATCCAGTACATATCAGGCCTATAGTGTATGTATACTTTGACTATCCAGTACATATCAGGCCTATAGTGTATTATACGTTGACTATCCAGTACATATCAGGCCTATAGTGTATTATACTTTGACTATCCAGTACATATCAGGCCTATAGTGTATGTATACTTTGACTATCCAGTACATATCAGGCCTATAGTGTATTATACTTTGACTATCCAGTACATATCAGGCCTATAGTGTATTTATACAGTTATTACAATGTATTCTGTATATCAGATCCTGTAGTATGTTTGCTTTTACTGCAGTACAAACTTTATATTTCAGAAATATATACGTGTTCCTAAACCATTCAGTACTTTATGAACCAACAGTGGTATTTTGAAGTTGACAGACAGTGTAAAGAGCTCAAAACTGGAGTAATGTGATCCCCTTTCTCTGTGTCTGCAGCTGTCTTATCCATTTCTTTGTTTTATTTGCAAACACACTGTTGGAGTAGTTAAGTTTTCTCTGGATGCATACTAGAATAATTGGTGGTTCTCGCATACCTCCACTGTAGACAAAGGATAAAGAAACAGAGAAAAGTCTTGTTGAATTATTAATAATACATCTTATTCTACATGTATTTATCAGCTGCTTAAAGAAAAACAACCACATTTATTGTATATTGACGGCATCAACCACACATTAAAAGCTAGTCTAAAAAGGTCAGTTATGGTCGGTGTTTTGAAGGGGGGGAGGCCGGTCCGGTCTCTGATTTGTTGTGGGAGTGAGTTCCAGATGGAGAGTTTGTTGAGGATGTTGGATGATGAGCCCATGGATGTGTAATAAGAACTGGATACAGCGTCGGAGGCAGGGTCTCGTTCTTTCCTATGAGAGCTGCTCATTGGCGCAGGAAGGCAAAATGGCCCAACTTTTGAGAGAGCGAAACGTCACAGATTACCCATCATGCCTAGCTGTCAGAGCAGAAGAACCCGTATGTGCGCTCATAGAGCATGCGCCCCTTAAGCCCCGCCCCCCGCCCCCCGAGCTCCCACTCTCGGCTCACTAGAATGAATGGAGACAGAAAATAAATCTAGATTCGGCTTTTAGTGCATTTTACAACTTTAAGGACCTAATGATTATAATAAGGGCTATAAAATAGTTCATACTGGGTAGTTTATTTAGTTTAAAAAAAAGTATCCGCTGATTTACAGACATCTCTTTCCCAATGTTAGTCAATGGGGAAAAGTCTTTCCGGGCCCAGTGACGTCACGGACTGATACGGAAGTTGTAGTACCGCCATTTGGACACAACGAATATTTTCATCAGAGTCCGGCGCACTTCCTGGGGGCTTGGATGAGCCATACAGGATGCTGTAAATTAAGGCTAATAGCAATTCACAACACCAGACCACTCTCACACACCTCGTGCCGTATGATCCAAGTGTCATTAATCCATTGGTATGCCCACCACACAAACACATGACTTTACTCTAAAAACACACACACACACACACACACACACACACACACACACACACACACACCACACACACACACACACACACACACACACACACACACACACACACACACATACACACACACACACACACACACCACACACACACACACACACACACACACACACACACACTGGTGAGTGTACGAGGCCTCCTGCTGTGAGGCTGAGACTGGACTGATGTTTTGAGACTGTGTGTGAACACATTAAAGCTCTCAGTACATACACAGGAAGTGAGGCTGGGACACACACACCAGTATTTAACCTCTGACCTTTGGCTGGGTTGGGCCAATCAGCAGCGACAGAGTTAACGTCTTGATAAAAATAACTGGTGTTGTTCCAGCTATATTTAACAAATGTCTTAGTCTCCTGTCAAATGTCTTTGTTGGGTTTTATCATCTGTAGTTTCCCGCCTCCTGTCTTCTCTCTCAATCGAAGAAAACTGTAAACATTGTAGTCCAGGAATCTGTTTATTCAAGTGTTTTTATCATATTAATATTGAGCATTTCAGTTTGTGTAGTTGAGCAATATCAGCTTTTTACTCTTTCCCGATCCCTGTTGTCATTTTGACTTTAAGTGTGTTGATTTAGTGACAGATGGTGAAGTGGTTTAAAGAGGGAAGGGAATGAAGGATGCAAAATATAGAGTAGGCTATGTAATGACTTCAAATGTGGGTTTACAGCAAGGAATTATATGTGCTTATATAAAGAAGGAGTTAAGATTTCCTTTAATTATCTTTGTTGGAATCGGGGAAAAGCACCAGCTAAAGTTGAATTGCTGAATGATACGACTTTTACTTTAAAATGGGTCAAAACGTGCTATTATCGTGGAAACTTAAAGTGAGAGTCGGGGGTTTTATTTTGAAAAACAAGCCTCGTCTTGAGCTAACTGTAGGATATGTTATGATACAGTTACTCTGACTTACTTGGGTCTTTCATTTTGAAGAGCTGGGTGCCGTTAAATGGGAGTTTATTACTAAGGAAATGTAAAGAATGAAAAGATATTGAATAAACGTTCGCAATAAAAACTGTATTAAAACCTTTTTTTAGAAAATGAAAATAAAGAACTAACTTCCTGGTTTTAATTTTGTACTTGTGAATTCTTAAATGAGACCAATCGTAAACAGGCAAATCCTCCAATCGGTAATCAGTAATCAGTACTGATAAAACTCGAGCACACAGTTAAAGGGGGACGATCAGGATGTGTCCAGCTGCAGATAAATGAAAGGATGTTACTGTGTGTGTGTGTGTGTGTGTGTGTGTGTGTGTGTGTGTGTGTGTGTGTGTGTGTGTGTGTGTGTGTGTGTGTGTGTGTGTGTGTGTGTGTGTGTGTGTGTGTGTGTGTGTGTGTGTGTGTGTGTGTGTGTGTGTGTGTGTGTGTGTGTGTGTGTGTGTGTCTGTAAATATGTGTTGTTAGTCATCGAGCTTCCTGTGTCTGCAGACAATAACATCAACAGACTGAAATATGAATCAGATCGACTATACGTCTGGGAATCCATTTTTGTTTTATGATTGTAATAAAACAGATGTCTGAGTTGATATGTTATCTCTTTGTATGTTTAATAAAAGGTGATGGTCTCCGTAGTTAAACTGTTATTATACTTAATGTGGTTCTGCAAATAAAGATGAAATATTATTTTGATATCTGTGGAAAACAGAATCTCTTAAAATGTTTCTGTGTTTTTACACAATACGATGAACACAGTTGAAATGGAATGTTTTAAAGATTATTGCATGAATAAATCAGTAGAAAACATGAGGCAGTGTTAACATGTCACATTCAGTTTAATATGCCCATGAATGTTACTTTCATATTGTGTGTGTGTGTGTGTGTGTGTGTGTGTGTGTGTGTGTGTGTGTGTGTGTGTGTGTGTGTGTGTGTGTGTGTGTGTGTGTGTGTGTGTGTGTGTGTGTGTGTGTGTGTGAGTGATGGGGATTGGCAGGTCGTCGCTGCCCTGCTCTTTAAACCACTTCACCATCTGTCACTAAATCAACACACTTAAAGTCAAAATGACAACAGGGATCGGAAAGAGTAAAAAGCTGATATTGCTCAACTACACAAACTGAAATGCTCAATATTAATATGATAAAAACACTTGAATAAACAGATTCCTGGACTACAATGTTTACAGTTTTCTTTGACTGAGAGAGAAGACAGGAGGCGGGAAACTACAGATGATAAAAACCAACAAAGACATTTGACAGGAGACTAACACATTTGTTAAATATAGCTGGAACAACACCAGTTATTTGTATCAAGACTTTAACTCTGTCGCTGCTGATTGGCCCAACCCAGCCAAAGGTCACAGGTTAAATACTGGTGTGTGTGTCCCAGCCTCACTTCCTGTGTATGTACTGAGAGCTTTAATGTGTTCACACACAGTCTCAAAACATCAGTCCAGTCTCAGCCTCACAGCAGGAGGCCTCGTACACTCACCAGTGTGTGTGTGTGTGTGTGTGTGTGTGTGTGGTGTGTGTGTGTGTGTGTGTGTGTGTGTGTGTGTGTGTGTGTGTGTGTGTGTGTGTGTGTGTGTGGTGTGTGTGTGTGTGTGTGGGACATGTTTTGGGTCAGGGACATGATCATTTGGTATTATGGTAATTCTGATTCATGGAGCAGTTTTACTTTAAGCAGTAGACAAACACCTGTACCATGTAGTGCTGCAATACTGTGAAACACTCACACTGCTGTACATGTGTGTGTGTGTGTGTGTGTGTGTGTGTGTGTGTGTGTGTGTGTGTGTGTGTGTGTGTGTGTGTGTGTGTGTTACTTTTATGTTGTGTGTGTGTGTGTGTGTGTGTGTTGTGTGTGTGTGTGTGTGTGTGTGTGTGTGTCATGTGAGCAAGCAAAGCGGAAAAACCCACAGACAACGTGGCAGAGAGTAGGAACGGTTGTTCCCATAAAAGAATACAAATCTAAAGAGTTCTCCTCAGTCTATTATAATTAGGACAGTTTGTAGTAATAGATATTTATTTTTAATGTTCAGGATTATTTGTTCATCTGCAAATTATTGTTTCTGCTCCTCTCGTGTTACATGTGGAGCTTTTATTGTGAAAGGTAGATTTTGCTGCTGGTGCTTTTACTTTGAAGGCTGATTAGTGCCTGGAAATGTGAGCGTTATGTCGACCGCATCAGGACCTATTTAAACTGAATCTGCTCAGCGTCCAGCTCTTCCAGTTTTCCATTTCAACTTCCAGGTTTTCCAGCAAAGCATTCTGGAATTTCATTTCACATTTCTGAACTTTGAGTTATGCTTTTTAACTTTCGTCATTCAGGCCAATTTTCTACAGGAAATGCATTTTCCAGTGTTTTAGTTCCAGCTTTTCTTAGTACACAGCATCCTGTGTCAAACACACACAGCAAACATGTGACACTTGTTACATGTGAAGCCTGATGTCAATCCCAGTGTGCTCCCAGCATGCAATGCAGCAGCAGGACATGTAGATATGAATGAAGAGGGGAAAGCTAAAAATAGACGACTGAATCAGTGTGTGTGATAGTTTCACTGCGTGTGTGTTTCCGACACACAGTGTTCCTGAGTCTCTTCATTGTTTCTAGAGTTCCTAGAGAGTTCATACGGTTCTTTCTAGAGTTTCTTCTATCTTCAGATTGTTTCTAGACAGTTCCAGTATTTCTGCTTTTCTTCTTAGAGTTTGTGCTGTGGTGTTGAGGATAGTTTCTACAGTTGTGTTTTGGGAGTTTTGCATTTATAGTCGATCCAAATCAAGGGGGGGGGGGGGGGGGGGGAGCAAGAATGATTTCATTCGGTGAGCATGTACACCCCCTCAAGTTTGATGCTCCAGAAAATCTTTTCAAACCTTGCTGTCACCCGATCCATCTCCTTCACAATTTGCCTTTTGCAGATGCTGAAAACAATAAAATGCTACAACTTCGAGATGTCCCGCCCCTTAGCCTATCGTACAATGTGTTGGAGCGTTGGCCAATAGAAGCGCCAGTGTAACTTAGTGATGTCATTATGTTCAGAAAGTAAACAAAGGAGTCCAATGGAGGCGTTCCAGGCGGGCAAGGTGTGACGAAGAAACTTTGTCTAAAGTCAAAGATGATCCGAACACCAAATTATACACTTTTTTTTTTAGAGACCTTCAGACTTGGCTAAAATTGTCCAAATCCGTTTTGTAGTATATGTTGTGGAGGATATCATGAAGCCTTGTTCCGATACAAAAAACTAGAGCATAGTTATTATATAATTTTAACTTGAAACGGGTCACGGGAGACCCGAACACCACATAAGGGTTACAAAAATTACGCGATTTACAAAATACACATCCTGTAACAGTCCTGAGAGATATAGCAGCCAGGTATATTGCACAGCTATTAACGGCACACGCCTATATTGCACATATTGCAGGTAAGGGACAACCCCAAAAACCATAATAGGGCCTCTTTAAAACTCTTGAACACACAGAAGACAGAACGGCCCGAATGTTGGAGTGACCATGTGCATGCAGTATTGATCTGGGTGTAGGTCTGAATTGGAAACTGTCATGGGTCCTATGAGCTGTTGGTGTCCTGTTGACAGAGTGTAGAGATGCTGAACACTTAATCATGATGTCACTGCTTCGATTCCAGCTGGGACCTTTGGTGGATTTCGTTCTCCTCATATATCTATAAAGCTCTGTCAGCATAACACTGTGAACATCCTCTGGTCTCAGTTACACACACACACACACACACACACACACACACACACACACACACACACACACACACACACACACACACACACACACACACACACCCACACACACACACACACACTTATTATTTGTCCCGGGGGGATGGATGGGCAAGCATGTCTCTCTTTGGGTCACTGGGTCGCTTACTGTTGCTCTGGGGGAGGGGAGGTGTGTGTGTGTGTGTGTGCATATATATATGTGTGTGTGTGTGTGTGCTTGTGAGGTCAGAGGTCAGCCTGTAGTTTTATCTCCTCCCCTGCCAGATGATAACAGTGTGTGTTCGTTGTCCCTTCACTCGGTTGCGTTGAAGTGTTCGGGTGCGTTTGTCTTTCAGATTTAGAGAGAGGTGACTTTATCCTCTTCAGAGGGGTGGAGTTGAACTGTCTATCAGCACTGACAGTACAGCAACCACAGGGTGCGTTTGATTTGTTGTTTTTCTAGCCGTGACTCCTCTCCTAATCCTCTGTCCTCTTCAGTGACTTGGGTGTGTTTGTTTTATGTAACAGTGACTGGTGTGGGTGTGTTTGATTCAAGTCGAGACACTGAAGACATGGGGGATGTTTGTTTTGAACACCCTGTCTGTCTGCTCTTGAGTCTAAGCAGCTCCATCACAGGGCTGTGTTTGTTTTCGTTAATCATGTCTTCTTGACCCAGCTGTTGGGTGGAGTTAAATCAACTTCTGATCAGGAGCGTTTGTTTCGCCTGTTGATCTCTACTAAGAAAAAAACCTGTTCCATTTCTAACATCTGGTCAAAATAGGCATTTTAAATCATTAGAAGTGGACGATTGAGACCTTATTGTTGGTTAAGACACATGTGGAGTGACTAAACTTTATTAGGGAACATTTTGGATGAATTTGACTTCCCGTCAGCTTTTATTTGTTCCATTCTGTCTGCGTTCCAGTGGCTTTTTAAAGGAAGTAACACCTCCCACTCATGGTGGTCTTTTAATTTGAAAAACCTGCAGGAAGTGTTGAGTTTCAACAACAACAGTAGTAGTGGATACGTGAGTCAGACAGTGTTATTGTTGAATTTCTGCTGTGGAAAAACATAAATTGTTATATAAAGTTATATTATATTCATCATGTGATGCAGGCTATACAATCCTTTGATGTTTTTATCGCGACTAATTTATATTATTTGAGGATTTGATTTGGTATGGACATAATCTGAGTGAACACACAAACAGTGTGTGAGCTAAAGGTCAGCACTTCAATGTGTGTGTGTGTGTGTGTGTGTGTGTGTGTGTGTGTGTGTGTGTGTGCAGCAGATGGTGAAGGCTCCCAGGGGAAATAGAGGTAAATCTCTCCATTTAGAGCAAAGGCAGATTACATATCAGGGTTTTTTATGTTATTGGAGGGGGCGGGGCTTACCTCAGGTGTCCTCTTTTTCGTTTTAAAGAGGCACTATTATGCTCTGTGGTGTTTTCCCTTCCCTGTAGTGTGTTATATGGTTGTGTGCATGTTACACTAAGTGGTTGACCAATCACAACAGAGCCGGCAAGCTAACCAATCAGAGCAGACTGGGCTCTGGTTTCAGACAGAGGGTGAAAAGAGGTGCTGCAGTATGAGAGAAATAAAGAGCTTTTGAACATTAAAGTGGAGACATGTCCCAGTAGAGGCACACATACTAATATGAACCTGAACATCAGCAGGATAGGGCCCCTTTAATATCCCTTTTTTTGTAAATCAGTTAACTTTGAGACTGTTCCTCTAATTTGTTTTTAATTTTGGTAAACAATG
Organism: Gymnodraco acuticeps; assembly: GCF_902827175.1. Taxonomy (NCBI): domain Eukaryota; kingdom Metazoa; phylum Chordata; class Actinopteri; order Perciformes; family Bathydraconidae; genus Gymnodraco; species Gymnodraco acuticeps. The sequence continues at coordinate 119,645 of NW_022990921.1, forward strand.
TTGACAAGTGTTATTTTTTTTATCAGCCAGCAGTCGATCTACAGTAATAAGTTGACAAGCTGCCAACAAACCAAATGTGGGATAAATAAAGTAATATACAATAAAAGGAATGTGTGTAGGACGATATGAGACAATGCTGAGAGGGGGTCTAAAAATGTTGAATAATTATTAACTAACTCAGAAATAAACGTTCCTTTCCTTTCCTGCCCGCTAGCTCATTACGACTCCTTGCTTTCAGTAGCAGGCAATAGACTGTGTGTTAGGGTTAGGCCAGTATTTCATCTACTAATTTAATTCATTTAATTCTGATGCAACTTTTTCAAACCCCAATGCTAAGTAAATACAGTTGGAGGAGGAAAGCAGTTTGTGTCATTATTTGGGGAAACATGAGTCAGCTGTTCTGTGTTTAAATCTGAGAAATAGTGTGTGTCATCATGTGTCAGCTAGCAGGAACTACCACAGACGGGAATTTGAGTAATTTATCAGGCTTTCTTTTTCTTTTTGCAGACACATTTTGTCACTGGGATAGTCTCACAACTGTGCAATATACAAGCTTGAAACTTTACAGGTGTGTCGTTGAAATCTGTATCAAGTTATTGCGAGTATTTGGTCAGATATTGCAATTGCCAAATGATTCATGACGTCAGAGGGATTGATAATTTTTGCATCATTATTGTCATTATCATTGAAAGATGTAAATTCATCATGGAGTGATTTGATCTGTACCAAACAAAGATATGTTATTAAGTTCATCGAAAACGATTTGGAGGCTGGGACTTCCTTTGCCGCACCACTATCCTTCATTTATCAAATATTAACACATATTTTGCCACTGATACATATTGCGTCTCCTGCAATTCGAACATTGAGTTAGGCCATATTGTATTAGGCCATATACTACCTGGATATTTAGAAGCGAAGGGTCAATTATGGCGCATTTCCACTGCAGCGGGTTGCTCGCTTTAAGCGTGCCGAGCCGTGCGGGGCCCGTTTTTTGTTGCGTTTCCACTTGGCCTAGTACCGGCTAGCGGGTCCTAATTCACAGTTTTTCTGGCCCCATAAAATCGTGGTTCTAGGGCCAGGAACAACCAGGCTGAGTCGGGCTGAGTATGCTAAACTAGAGAGAGAATCGCTGGCAAGGGGGCTACAACTACAACAAGATGAACATATTTGACCGTGATTTAATTGTAATACACGTTTCAAAATGATGCCGAAGTAACAACATACTGATAGCGGTTAGTAACAACCATGAATTAATGCTTTGACAAGTCTGCAGACAGACGGCAGGCGAAACACCTTTTAAAATGTATGTTTTCTGAATGGAGTTTGGCTAAGCTAACGTTATATATGCTCCGACCGTCCACACTCAGAACAACGGCCTATACAGACATAAATAAAGCAGCGACTGTATTCGCCATGACACAGGCAGTCTGTGGTTTAACTTTTGTCTAGTTTCTGAACAGATATGAGGAGCTGTGTTGTTTTTCTGGGGCTCTCATTGCAGATGACGTCACGGCTCCGCCTACACTGCGTTACTATAGTAACTACCCCAGTTCCTAAACTGTAATGGAAGCGCAGCATTAAAGTGAGCCGGGCCTAATAAGGCCTAACCAAACCGAGCGAGGCCTGCAGTGGAAACGCGCCATTAGAAAAGAGGGGTTAGCAGAGCCCGAGGTTGCATAGGCTACAAGTCTTCTAGAAATAATGTTCAAATACAACACAAATATATGTCATATCTTATTTGACAGTTTCTTTTACCGTTGGCCAACTTTATAATCCCCGAACATCAACAAGCGCTCCGGTTCCACTTGTGTGCGTCACTTTTTAGTGTCCCCTGGTTTCCGTTGTGTTTTCTTGCAGCGTTTCGTTTATGCAGCGCCCATGTTTCCTCAAGTTGCTGAAGTTGTTCCTTTATTTGCATGTGTTTTGGCCCGATTGTGTTTTCATATTTGCGTCGTTTTGAAACTGCAGTCATTTCTTGGGCCGTTTGTACCTTTCAACCTCCGTAGTTAGTATATAAGGATCATCATCAATATAATAAACCTTATTTATGTTACACTTTTCAAACAGTGACAGTAAAAACAAAACCCATAGAATGAAATGACCTAAAAACCAGAATCCAAACACATTATAAAACATAGTCAAAATACAATAATAACAAAATGCTGTCACATGTATCAGATCACATGATCACCATTTTCAGTCTCATCATTTTTTACACACCAGCCTCACTCTCTCTACCTCTCTCTTAATATGTTGTCAAGGAAACCAACCCCCCCCTCTATCTACTCGTAGCTCTCATCGTCTCGTCTCTCATCTCTACTCTCTCTCTCTCATCCTACTCTCCCTCTCTCTCTCTCTCTCTCTCTCTCTTCTCCCTCTCTCTCCATTGCTCTCATCTCTCTCTCTCTCAGTCCTCTCTCTTCCTCTCTCTCATCTCTCTCTCTCTCTCTCTCTCTCTCTCCTCTGTTGCTGCTGCCTCCGCCGCCTGCCGCTCACCACACCGGGCCGCCCTGTGGAGCTAACCGAGCGGATCTATCCTACTTATCCGTCCACAAGCTGCATCCCGTCGGTCTGTCAGCCGGTCCGGACCGTCGGTGTGTGTGAATGTGTGGGTCGGAACCATCCAGCTCCGGTCCGACCCGTGCCAGTGTGTGTGTGAGTGTGTGTGTGACCCGGTTTCTTCTCCGTGCTTAGACCGGGAGAGCCCTCTCTCTCCGCACCAACATTCTCTTTAATGACCGGATTTGTGTTTTGCTGCGCGATGTACATGGACAGAAGCAGCCTGACCAGAGGTGAGTATCACCGTGTACTGCATGTGTACACACTCACACACACACATCTGCACCGTGTACTCGTATACCTGCTGCTGCTGCTGCTGCTGCACCAGTACGCGCACAAGGGGACGCGCACACATGCAGCTGCAGCCTCCTCACTCCACCGCGCCTTTTTTCCTATGCGTTTTATCTTTTTTTACGTGCATACATATGATTAATGTGAGACATTCTCATAGTGGAAGAAGGGGGTTGGGAATGACATATGCGCGTTCACATAGGGTACCGTGAACGCGCTTACACTGACCGACATCTCGCCGCAGTGAATGTAGGCTAGTATGGCTGCATGATACTGCGTCTGCCAGATGTGTATGCGTGTGTGTGTGTGTGTGTGTGGTGTGTGGTGTGTGGTGTGTGTGTGTGTGGGAATCATCTTTATTCAAACAGTGCTGCAGGTTTGTGTGTGTGCTGCACACACGTGACATTACATGTAAAAATATATTAATGATCCAAAAGGATGTCAGCTGATCAATAATCTCTGCTGCATGTATTATTTAATCAGGACTGACACAAACAGACAGAATCCAATCAGGTCCTGTGTGTGTGTGTGTGTGGTGTGTGTGTGTGTGTGGTGTGTGTGTGTGGATGTGTGTGTGTGTGTGTGTGTTGCATGTGTGTGTTGTCATATTATTGATTGACTGCTAATCCATTGATTTTGGACGAGGATGCTGATTGGAGGCTGGATGCACAGCAGAATGGAGATAGTGTCAGTTATTAGTGTCGGTTTGTTTCTGCAGACAGACACACCCCCACCCTAAACACACACACACACACGTTTTAAACACACATGCACACAGAGGGAGCAGAATCTCCCCATGTTAACCCCTAAAAATGCTGTTAATGATGAAAAGTGTTTATATCTGACAGCTGGCACGTGTGTCGCTATCATTATGCCTGCTGCAGACGATGTTTCACCTGTAATATCTCATCTCCACCTGTGATCTGCATCTGAAAAACTGATCTCTAAAGAACATGCGCAGAACATTTAATTCGGACACCCATCTGGAGGTCTAGTCTGCCATTATATACAAAGATTGTGTATTTAGAAGTAGATCAATACCTTAGAGATCCATACATGTATTTTTGAAATATAGAAGGCTTTGGCTACATATTTAAAGGCCATAGGGGAAGTCTCCTGAAAATAGACCCATAACTGCTAAAGTATGTTTGCCTCAAGCTTTATAAAGGATGCAGTTGTATGGGAATGTATAAAAGACAGGAGACATTGTGATTATGCACAAAAACACTTAATTCAGACCACATCTGGATGTCTAGTCTGCCGTTAAAGACCAAGATAGTGGGTTTAAAAAACAGCTCAAAGACTACTTAAACCTCTAAAAGATTCACAAGAACATTCAAACGTACCCTAGTAATAATAATAATTCCTTACATTTATTATAGCGCTTTTCCTGAAGACTAGAACGTCCCTAAAGATGACTAGAACCTCTTAACATCTATTTACTAAAGGGAACTCCTTAGTAGTCATCAGAACTTGATGAAGAACCATTCAAACTAATTGACCTCCAGAACTGCACCGTTATGTCTTTGGCATTATTTGATTGTCTTTTTTATGGCCCTTTTTATGGTTCTTAAGATTTTCGTTGCCAAAATCTATGATGTAGCGGATTGTGCACATATCTATGGAGCACTGGAGTGTTGAAAATCCTCCTCAGTTATGTTTAAAACCATCTAAAGCAGAGGAGTATTTTCAAGAATCCCCAAGGATTACTCCAAATGTAAGATTTTTAACCAAAATACTTCGTCTAAATGTGTCTGATTTGGAAGTAGAGACGTGCAGAGATAGTCATTGTATGTTAAATTGACTGTTTGCCTAATTTCCCCAGGCTCATAAATTATTAAAGGCCTTTTGGGAAAGACATTTTTATATACTTAGTGTAGTCTGAAGTTATGTCAAAACACAATATTAGGTTATCGTGACTAAACTGTTTGGTGTCTGTGGGGACAAATAACATCCAGGAATTCACAGTCATCTCAAACTTCAAAGCTCCATCACCTAAAGGATAACTTCAACATTTTTACGAGACCCCCTTCACCTCATATAGGCTAAATGTCACTTCCTGTCACCTTGAACTCCTTGGTTCTGGTCATCATTGAGGGGGTCAAATGGTTATTCTTGAGGTTCTAGAGATACTTGGTACCTATATCTAGTTCTACAGATGCGTAGTCTTTGAGAAGGCTCTAGAGATACTAATTGTTCATTTCGGGGGATCTAGAAGCTTACTACTCATTGAGAAGGTTCCAGAGATACTTAGGGTGCATTCACACCTAATAGTCCGTTTTCTGGTGCGCACCAGACCACATTACATTGTTTCATTTTTCAGAAGGTTCGGTTTGCGTTCACACGGGAAAAACTCAAACGGACTATAAACTTTAAACACAAGTCATGTGCACGGAAATGCTGTTCAACCATTGGTCAGACATTAGGGTAAAAACGCAAATCCCGGCAATTTCTACCGGAGCATCGGCACTTTCGGCAGGTTATTCTCATGCTGCTGTTAATCTGGAGATCAACAGACTCTAGCGGCCCGCGCATATGATTATATAATCAGACAACGTCCGTTAAAAAACATTATAAGTATAATGAGAGACGTTCTGCAGTCAGGAGGGGCGTTTCACCGACGACAGGTGTTCTTACTTTTATGTAAAGCTGACGGAGAATTTTTACTTTACACGACATTGTTCAACCCTTAATTCTGCTTCACTCTTTAACTAAACAACCGCGGATGTCTTGAAAGACTCTTTCGCTAAAGATTTTGAAGACATCCGCGTTCTTGTGACACGTAAATACTACGCTTCCTTTTGCTGCGGACTGCGTTCACACCAGCAATGAACCGCTCCAGAGTTCGCAAGCAAGCGCTCCGAGACCACCTATTTTAGCGGACCAGAGCCCGGTTGTTTAGTTCACTTCAGAGTAGGGCTGTGCGATTATGGCAAAAATCATAATCACGATTATTTGGGTCAATAATTGATATCACGATTATTTTGACGATTATTCATTGACCATTTATTGAACTTTAAAACAAATAATATTTTACCAATAAACAAGATCAACAAATATGTTGGAGCGCACTTCCAAAACCATACTAAACATATATTATTAATATGATAAATAAAAATAAATTAGACCAAAATAAATGAAATCAAACATGTTGCAGTGCACTGTCACAACCTACTGAAAACTCCTTAACATATAGCCAACATTTTTGGTAAAACATATTCAACATATTCCACTCAGTTAAACGTTGAAGGCTGGCCAACCGTCATGGTCCAGAAGTAACAGGAAATAAATGTTGAACTACAATTTAAGACCAAATAAAAATGTTTAGGCCACCATGGCAAATGCTGGTAGGGCTGCTCATGTCATCTCTTAAACATTGTTCGCAAGAAACACCAGCCTGTTTACATGGTCTGGTTTCAGAGATGAGCGCAGGCAGGTGACAATATTGCCACCTGTACTGAAGACCCTCAGCCACGCCCCGACACATGGGGTGACGCCGGCCAATCACAAAGCTTTGATGCGTTCAAGTGCATTATTCTGGCACAGGAAGATTATGTTACAGGACATATAACGATAAAACAGAATATTGTTTGTTCTATTTTAGACACATCTCGCGATCGACTGGTTGGGCACCCCTGGGCTAGACCATAGGTCTGTTGTGGTCGCAAAGTAGTCAGCTGAAGCCACATCTCTCTCAACTTCCCCACGGCATTTGTCATATAGTGCAGGCAGCGCAGACCTGCTGAAATAATACCGAGACGGCATCGCGTAACGCTTGTCCAACGTGTTGACAAGTTGTTTAAAGCCCTGGTTGCTAACAGTGCACATATCTTAGCGATGTGAAATGTAATGGCACCTGTAATATCTCTGTGTCTCTGCGAGCTCGTCGCGTAGGCCGTTGCTCTGTACAATGTGTCCAGAATCGATGACTGTGATGATGTGGTGGATGAAGTCGAGCGGGCATCTGCTTTTTGTTGTATTACTGCCCGGTCGTATTGCACTTTGTGGTTGTATTTCAGTTGATTAAAGAGATTGGTTGTGTTAGCGTGTGGTGCCAACACAACCTGGTAACAAATCCTGCACTGTACTTTGTTTTGCTCCACGTCGGACTCCTGAAAGCCAAAGTACTTCCAAATAGTGGAAATAGTTGTACCCTTCTTTTTAACGAGTTGCTGCTCTTGTTCTGACATCTTCGCTCGCGCTGAACACTCACAACACATGTCACTCCCACGTGGCCGAGTGGGCTTTCAGGGAGGGGCGAAAGCGCACCCAGCAAAATAATCGTATTTTGTCAATTATGCTGTTTTCATAATCGTCGCAAACCATAATCGTAATCGCGATTAAAATACGATTAATTGCACAGCCCTACTTCAGAGGTCTCGGATTGTGTTCACACCGACCCAAATGAACCGCACCAAGCGGCTAAACGCACCAGGGTTCGATTCAACCGGACTATACAAGGCAGGTGTGAACGCACCCTTAGTTGTCATTAAGGAGGTTCTGGAGGTATTTTGTATTCCATTTCGAGGCTCTTTATATACTTAGTAGTAATTTAGGAGGTTGTAGAGATACTTGGTAGTAATTTAGGAGGTTCTACAGATGTTAAGTACTCTTTTTGGATGTTCTGGAGATGCTCAGTTGTCATTAAGAAGGTTCTAGAGATACTTAGTAGTCATAAAGGAGACTCCAGTAGTCAGTGAGTGGCTATGGAGGTGCTCTAGGAGGTTTAACAGGATACTACTACTACCTTGTGTCTACCTTCTCTGGGCTTTCTATTTGACATGTATTCAGCCAGATAAAACCAGGAGGGATTACATATATTTTACAATGGCGATGTGACCAAGATGTAACGTTTGATGGCTTATTGCCTGTTGAGTAGATCGCACGTTTGAGCTCACACTTGATCAGTGCATTCCACCATCTTGCTATTGAATGTTACAATCTGGTGTGCATTGCGCAACACCCTCAGATGAGGATGAAACCTTGGAAATAAATGGTTTCCCTCAAAACTTGTGACAATTCAAGTTGGTTTGTTGGATCGCAACACGTTTCCAATCATCCTGAATGGAACCATTTCCAGAATCAGAGCTAATTTGATGGAAATGTAATTAATTAAAGAACAGAACCAACAGTGTGAACTGAAGTAATGTGAATATGTGTGGATTAATATCACAAGAGATTTGTTCTAGCACTGTTTATATTCTGCAGTCATTTATATTCATTAGACTTTTTGTGTGTTTGTGTGTTTCTGCGTGTGTGTGTTTTCTCCAACACTGCTGCATGAATCAATGCAACGCCTCTGTTTGATTCTATTTATTTCTATTTTGTGCAGTACACTCTCTGCTGCATCAGCTGTCTGCAACATACATCACTGACACATGTGTGTGTGTGTGTGTGTGTGTGTGTGTGTGTGTGTGTGTGTGTGTGTGTGTGTGTGTGTGTGTGTGTGGTGTGGTGTGTGTGTGTGTGTGTGTGTGTGTGAGGGGGAAGGGTTTGTGCACCAGAGACATGAATGTGTGTGTGTTACAGCAGGATGGTTTCTGTGAAGCTTAATGTGTGTGTGTTGTGTGTGTGTGTGTGTGTGTGTGTGTGTGTGTGTGTGTGAGTGTGTGTGTGTGTGTGTGTGTGTGTGTGTGTGTGTGTGTGTGTGTGTGTGTGTGTGTGTGAGCTGTGAAGGTGACAGTGCTGCAGCAGCAGACTGGCTGTATTAAAGGCACAGTAAAATATTTTTGGTAAACCATCTTGGATTCTGTTTCAGTACAGAGATAACTCGTTAACCTAGCTTAGCACAAACTGCTAGCCAACCTACATCCCAAACTAAACAAATACACGTTACGCGGTTGAACGCCAGGAATATAAATAAATCTAGGTATTGTTTGGGAATTTTCAAAAAAGCCTGGTCTTACTTCAAAGATATCTGCAGGAATGGAGAATCCTTAGTGTGTGTGTGTGTTTGTGTGTTAATCAGTGTTCAAACAATCAAAGCAAAAATGACTTGCGTAGCCAATATCACTATTTATAAACTTGCCTCAGGGTTTTACCATCTCTACAGGATACAACAACATTGCAGGTCCAGAGAAATATCTAACGTGGTGAAACACAGATGCTGACCAACCTTCATTTGTTCCCATTATACCAACAGATACACTTTAGACCTACCCTCCTTCTAACTGACCTATATACCAACACACCACCAAACCTACCTATCTACCTACTAACCAGTCTATCTAGCAGGTTTCTGCCAACAGACATTCCCTAGAAAACACTTATTTACCTCCTAGAGATGCTTGGATCGACTAGTAATCCACATGTACCCGAATAAATTATGTTTTTCAATTTAGAGACCCCACTGCTGATGACATAATTGCTCTTAATTGGTCTGGTTTTGTCTTAGTGCGATACGATGATGCTTTGATTGTCAGTTAAAGTCTGAACATTTTCTGGCATCCCAGCAGATATCCCATTTATTTATCTGACAATTACCCAAAGTGACTTTCACACGCCTTCGGGGACATGCCTACGGGAAAATTGCCGTTAAGTGTCTTGCCCAAGGACACTTTGACATGTTGATTGCAGAGGCTGGGGAGCGAACCGCTGACCCTCTGATTGAAAGACACCCACAGCCAAAAAAGAAGATTGGTTTCACAAATCAGATTAACGGAGAAGGACAATAGTTGCAAATGAATGCCATTGTTGACTGCTGAACAACTTGATCCAGGGTTGATCTTGAATCTTGATCTTGATCTTGAAATTACAGATGATGCAAAAATGCCCTCCAGATTTCAATGATTACCGCTGTGGTTAAACTACGATACCCACCTACTACTTGCTGACCTACAAACTTACAGACTGGAAAATGTACTTACCTCCGTACCTCCTGACTGATTCAAACCCACCTGCAATACATCATGCTAAATGACACGATACAATACATTTGTTTTGGACTCTATCCTGCAGAAAAAAATCATAAATACAACCATAGTACACGATAAAAGACAATAGTATATTCACTCATGACTTACATGTACACAGTTTTGCACATATACAAACACTAACAATTATGACCTATTGCACAAACCCCTTGGCTTACATTTAAACTACATTACAATCATTACGTCCCCTACACACGGCGGCGTGAGTTGCCGCTTGGCTGTGGGCGTGTCTTGAGCTTGGGGAGTTTAAGCGAGCAACGCGACCAACAACCAATCACATGAATCTCTCCTGTCAATTTGCATAAAAGGTTTTACATGTCACACTTTATATGATGAACATTTATGACATTAATGTCTATGGTGCTATTTTACGCAACATTCCATGCTGGCTAAATACAGTCTATGCCTGCTAGCTGTCCATTCAAACGAATTACACTGGATATAAAATCCCCAAACAGGCGAAAACCTACCAGTTTCACCCACTGTCTCTGCTACCTCCCCCCATGCCTGGCTCCTCCGGTTTGTATCCCGGTAGGTGAACAGAGACTGATCATAAAGAACCGGGTGATTCCCTACCGCTACGATTATTTTCTCCTCCATTTTTTGACATATGGGTAATAAACTGCGGTCTGGCTCTCCCAGCATACACGCGGTTTGATTGGCTAGCGCTTGTAGTGGCAGATTTGCATAAGCGGGATTTGATTGGCTGACGCCTCTGTCGAGGCTTCAAAAGTAGAACATTGCTCTACTTTTGCTGCGAGCAACGCGAGAAAAGCTACGCTTCGCTCCCACAATGCAGTTCGGCGAAACGTGATGTCACCCCATTCAAAGTGAATGGGCAGAAGCGTTGAAGAGTCAACGCACGCCGCCGTGTGTAGGGGCTGTTACAGTACATTAATGATCTATCTTTCTGTATTACAACACAGCTACCTATCAACTAACTCATCTAACTACCAATCTTCTGCCCTGCCTATGTTAAATGTATGTTAAATGTACTAAAGCAAAAAAAAGCTCACCAACAGACATATCTGCCTAGCTACCAAAACTACAGGTTGGCCAGCTGGTCCATTGTCCTACAAATCTTTTGACCTTAAAAGATCAGACTGAACGACTGAGCAGCTAACCTACCTTTTGTCACATCTTTAGTTGAAGTGCAGTAGTTTATTATATACATATTTAACTATGAATAAATAAGATTTGATATTTATCTCAGTAACTCTAACAGGAAGCTTGACATGTTGGATTCTGGGTAATGTAGTTTGGTCAGACTGCTAACAGACGGGAGAATAAACAAGACTGACTGATGGTCTGAACAGAAGAAAATCGGTTTAATCACTGAGACTGTGGTTATTTATACACACACACACACACACACACACACACACACACACACACCACACACACACACACACACACACACACACACACACACACACACACACACACACATACCCATACCCATACACACACACACACACACACACACACACACACACACACACACACACACACACACACACCACACACCACACACACACACATACCCACACACACACCATCTGCTCTAAATTAGCCTGTTGATGTTTTCCCATGACCTTTTCCCATCGTGTTCACATCTGCATACACACATGCACACCACACACACACACACACACACACACACACCACACACACACACACATACACACACACACACACACACACCACACACACACACACACACACACACACCACACATCTGCACACACACATACACACACACACCACACACACACATACACACACCACACACACAAACACAGAGCTACTGTGTCGTCAACTGTTGATATTAAAGGTTTATTTTGTTGGTTATTATTCTATTTTGCGTTGTTTAAAGACGACATCCAACTATTTTCAGATCAGTAAACAATTAATTAGATGGCTTATTTAAAAAGGCACCAATTGACCAATCAGATCGTCATATCCTGAGATGCTGAGGTCGTCTTTTGCCTCTGAGAAACAGGATATTGATTGGTTGCAGAACATCTTAAGAGTGTTTGGAGTTTAAAGAGAATCACACAGGTCCATCAGTCAGATCGGATCCTCTCATTATTGACACAAAAGGCTGAATTTTAAAAAGATGGCTCACAGGATTGTGGTACAGGGCGGTGCGATGAATAATCTATACGTTTATCTACAGCAGGTGTTATCGTATTGACGATCGGACAGGTTTCTGATCCATCATGAATAATCAATGAGTGTCAGAGGAGAGGAGTGACTCAGCAAAAAACAGGAATCCCCTCCCCCGTCATTATGTTAATGTTGAGACTCAGATAAACCCGGCGACCTCGTAACAGTCACTGGAAATGTAGGCGGTTACTGTAGCAACACAGCTGAGATTCTGGGGTGCTTTTGTAGCGAAGCTAGTCCAGTGTCAAATATCATTGTTAGTTTTAAGAATATTAGATTAAGATTCAATTTATTGTCATTACGTAGTACAGGTACTATGTAACGAAACGGTTTCTCTGCATTTGACCCATCCTAGTGTTAGGAGCAGTGGGCTGACATTATGTACGGCGCCCGGGGAGCCATGTAGGGAGCGGTGCACTTGCTCAGGGACACCTCGGTAGCACTTGGTCTTTCCGGGACTTGAACTGGTGACCTTCCAGTTGCCAAGCCAAGTCCCTATGGACTTCGCCATGTCGGTCCAAATATGTTTATTTTGTTGCTGTTTTAATTGTCCAAAGGGCTGGCACTCGTCTTACCTTATTATGTGTCATTCTGGCAGAGAAAATCATTAGGTTTTTGTTTATTTCCAGGGAGTTGGAAACTGTACATTTGCCATTTTGAGAGGCATGCTACATGTGTAGTTTTTTTAAGATAATGGGGTTTCATTTTTTTATTTTCATGCCATTTTTTCTAACACAGACATTGACACAACGTGGAGTGGATACAGTTTCAATTTTTTTTAAATATTTTGTTTAATGACAATAAACATTATTCATTATTATTTTCGTGGCGAGAACTAGAGAACAGAACAAATGATGAAGTAAACATTAACCGCATTGCAAATTAGAACATCTTGCTGCATTTTTCATTTATATATATTCTTTATTTTGATATAAATACATACTTAAAGGCTCATTCAAATGGTTTTACATTTATTTTGGAGGTAGTGGACGTGTTCAAAAGCCTCTGAGATTAAATTCAAAAGGCAATAAATTGGTAGTAAAATCAATAATTAATGTTTAATATTAATTCGACATTATTGATTTGGCTTCAAGCTGGTACTGGTGTAATGATAATGTGCAACATGAGTATTAAACCCGTTTCAAAGTCCCTTTTTGCTTGATTTGGCCTTGCAGCTGTTGATCTGATCCAAAGCAAAAATGTCTGTAGTTTTGAATCTGATATTGTTGTTTTAAATTATTCCTTTTGGCCAATCAGGCGACAGGAAGCATCAGAATACAACCAATGACCTTCAGCCGTAACCACAAACATCTCTCTGTGTGTGTGTGTGCGTGTGTGCGTGTGTGTGTTTCCTCCATGTGGAGTTTATTTCTGTCCAGCTGCAGCCAGAGACCTCATATGGAAGCTATTAGAGTGTGTAGTGTGTGTGTGTGTGTGTGCACATCCGGTCTGTCTGTGTCTAACAACTTTATTTATAATACTGATTAGAGTAGAACTTAGGGAATGACAGAAAATATTCACCGACATGCCACAAACAATTATTTCTGTACATTTTCGTCCTCAATTTCTTTTTGAAATATGTCCTTGCTGTCAAAACTCCCCTAGTGGTCAAACATGTATCAAGTACTGCGTTCAGACCTTTGTTTTTACAATATTAAATATTCCTTTTATCAATGCTTATTTCTGTCCTGATTTGTGGAAGTGGATTTGTTTATGTTGAACCTTAAACATGGAGGACAAGGCCGATATATTGTGTTATTTGATAAGAGAAAACACTATTGTAGAGATGTGATTGGCTGTGATTTGTCGATCGGCTGAATACAATTGCGAGTATTTTGATTTTCAATTCATGGTTGAGGTAATTTTCAATGCAAACATGGCAGAAATGCAGTTTTCAGTCCCTCAAATATCTAGATGACCTGTTTTCCTGGGTTTATATACATTTAAAGTATTTATTTTGGAGTATCTGACTAAGACATTTAATGACATAATCTTGGGCTTACTGAGATGGACTTTTTTTTACTATTTTCTAACATTTTGTGGACCAAACAATAATACATAATTCATAAAATAATAAGCAGATTATTAACATAATGATTCACAGGTTCTAAATGTTCGCTTAAATTAATTACTAAATACATTTGGATTGTGAAGTCAACATTTTGAGAAAGAAGGTCCGACATCTTGACTAAAAGTAATTTCTTCCTTTTGGTTTCCGACTTTAGAAGTTCTCAGATTCATGTTTTTTTTTTTTACTTTAACAACGCAACATGGAGATTTCCTCAGGATTGCGGTTTTAACTGCCTCAGTGATGAAAAAAAAGCAGCAATAATGGATATAATCATTTGCTGCAGGAACTAAACGTTTGTTTGTTTGTCATCTTAATCAAAAGGCTTTTATTTTGGCGGTTTGTGGGCGTGGCCATTATACCATGTGACTCATTCTGGCTCCTCCCCCTCAGGTCCCTCCCTCCTCCTCCAAGTCCCAGTCTGCTGGCTAAAGGTCTCTCTCTGGAGACGTCCTGCTCTCCGTGCGGCCACCAGGGGGCGCTGGACGCCGACGCTCCCCAGCAGCTGAGCTCCGACCCAGGGCCCAGCTCCTTCTCCTCAGACCCCGCCTCCCTGGAGCGAGGGGCGGAGCTAACAGTGCGCCGCGGCTCCGCTAACGGGCTCCTGCTGGTCAACGACACGGGGCCTCCGGAGCTACCAGCTACCACAATAACACCAACGAGCAAGAGCAGGCCGCCGCTGCCCGGACCCAAACCTCAGGGTAACAACGTCTATTGAAATTTAAATATTATAATAATAATAATCTTTATTTGTATAGTACCTTTCATACAATAAGTGCAGTTCAAAGTGCTTCACATAGACATTTCACACAAAATTAATATCACACAGAATAAAGTTACCAGTAAAAGACATAAAAACTAAAAATAGCATAGAGAAGACATTTAGATTAAAGGTACAACGACAAAATTGTGCATTTGAAGGAGGATAGTGCAAATTCAACACACAATCAGTTTAAAATACATCGTAATGCATTGAGAAAGTGCAGCAGAGAGCAGGAGTTTCCTTCCTAATATTGACGTTTTTTACCTTTTATTGCTACAACATTTTATTTTGACTCAGATAATGTTAAAAATGTTTTTCCGGTAAGTATTAATTGTAACATTTTAAAGTGACCCTCCCAACCCTAGACACTAATTGAGCTGTTTTGTCGCCCTCCTCAGTTCCCCCGAAGCCCCCCCACCTCCAGCAGCAGGCGGGGGTGTTGAGGCCCCGCCCCCGGGTCCCAGATAAGCCCCTCCCCCCTCCCCCGCCCTGCAGGCCCCTCCCTGCTGACCCTCGGGGGGGCAGGTCTCCGCCCTGTCGCTCTGATGGCACCGACTCCCCCAACTGCGTCCTGTCACTCATCGAGAAGTTTGAGCGGTGAGTTCTGATTGGTTCTTAAAGGTCCCCTATTATAGTCTTTTTCAACAATATATTATAGGTCTCAGATTTATAAAGAACATGTCTCTACCTTGGTTGCTGATTGGCTAATGGCTACACAAGCCAACACATCGTTATGACATCATAAAGTGGCCAAAATCTGATCAGCTCATTTTCAGACAGGTTTTTATAGAAATGGATCAAAAAGAGAGAGAATCTTTGTTCCTGAAACTTTCAGAGTCTCTTTCCACAGAGGGGACACATGTTGATGTAGAAGAGACATGAAGAAGAGGGGACACATGTTGATGTAGAAGAGACATGAAAGAAGAGGGGACACATGTTGATGTAGAGGAGACATGAAGAAGAGGGGACACATGTTGATGTAGAAGAGACAAGAAGAAGAGGGGACACATGTTGATGTAGAAGAGACATGAAGAAGAGGGGACACATGTTGATGTAGAAGAGACATGAAGAAGAGGGGACACATGTTGATGTAGAGGAGACATGAAGAAGAGGGGACACATGTTGATGTAGAAGAGACATGAAGAAGAGGGGACACATGTTGATGTAGAAGAGACATGAAGAAGTGGATTTTGCATAAAAGTAAAAGTTTTTATAGATTTTTGGGGATTTCTTCTTACTGAAATTAACTCTTGTGTGTGTGTGTTCAGGTTCAGGTTATTTATTTGTACCCGTAGGTAGATTCTGTTTGCAGAGAAAAAGACAAGGGTTCCATCCTGACACTAAAAATAAACACAAACAACAGACACATCTCTAATAAAGGACTAGTAAAAGTACAAGTATACCCTGCTCAACCAAATCTCAAAACATGTGTGTGTTTGGTGTGTGTGTTTGTTTGTGTGTGTGTGTGTTGTGTGTGTGGTGTGTGTGTGTGTGTGTGTGTGTGTGTGTGTGTGTGTGTGTGTGTGTGTGTGTGTGTAGTGAGCAGATAATTGTGGTTCCTGACATCACCGGGGGGGCTCTGTGTCGCCTGCCAGACACCTCCTCCTCCTCTTCCTCACGTCCTTCATCACCACCGTCCTCCTCACCTGCGGCCCCTCCCCCACCTGAAGAGGAACCGCCCTCTGAGGTCAAAGGTCTCGATGACATCACACTGGGGGGAGAGGCTGAAGAAGAGGAGGAGGAGGGAGACGCCGACCTGCACGATGAAGACGACGATGACGACGATGAAGAGTTGGCGGCGGCGTGTCGTGAGGACGTCCATCAGAAGCGTCTCTCCATGGAGTCGGGTTACAGCGCCTCGGAGAAACACCTGGAGGACGACGTGGTTGCCGTGGAGATGAGGGAGCAACAGCCGGCTCAGCTCGACCAATCAGAGCTCCCCTCAGAGCGCTTGTCCCTCCCCTCCTCACAGACAGAGGGAAAACTGGCCAATCGGGACAGCGGCATCGACAGCATCAGTTCGCCGTCGCACAGCGAAGAGCTCTGTTTCGCCGGAGTGGACGATGGGGGCGTGGCCTATCCCTGTAGCCCTGCCCTCTTGCCCCGTCTCTCAAGCTCCTCCTCTTACGCGGGGGAGGGGGAGGAGGGGGAGGCGAGGGGCGGAGCCAGGAGGAGGCGGGACTTCTCCGAGGAGGGAGACAGCGACCTGGAGGAGGAGGAGGAGGGCGAGCTGACTCTGGTGCTGCCCCCCCCCAAAACAGACAGACAGGACTCTGTGGAGGTGAGACAGGAAGTGAGACCAGACCTTTTGTTCACCAAACAAGTACGTGTTGAGACTACAGATCCACCAAAAAGTGTCCGAAATATAATGTGACATTTCACTCAGAATCACAATCAGATTCATTCCAATGCAGTTTTACACTTACAAGGAATTTGCTTTAGGGTATAATGGCGCATAGACAAAAGAAAGTTGTCAAAAAGATATTTCAAACACTCATTTCTTTGCAGAGATACAGTAAATGGAAATAGTTCATGATGTCCAGAAAGAATAATTCCTTGTTTTTTTTTACTATTAGAAAAACAAGCCAAGTGCCATGTAGTCCAATTATTATTATAACATATGTGTGTTATAGACAAGGCAGACATCTGTAAGAATAATTCTTCCAACACTCAGAAAGCATTCTAGATGAACAAATAGCACTTCATAGCAAGTTACATTTTCAATGCTTGACTTTTACTTCTGGATAATCCACATATTCTGGCTGTTTTCCCGTTGTTCCTGCAGATGTTTCACCTCTCCCTCTCTCTTGTCTCTCTCTCTTTGTGCAGCTGTCTGTCCAGCAGAGGGTCTTTAACATCGCCAACGAGCTGCTGCACACAGAGATCGGCTACGTCTCCAAACTCCACCTCCTGGACCAGGTGAGTTCACGGACTGTGTTCACACGCTGTCTGGCATCCTGTCGATCTGTGCATGTTAATATCTGATGGTTTAACTTTAGAGAAATATGGGTACTTAGCTGCTACTCACGACGTCACTGTCACTCTGCTTTTGGAGGCGTGTGGTGCAGTGGGTTGTGCGTTGGTGTTCGGATCAGGGGGACACAGGTTCAAACCCCACTGCAGTCAGCATGTCGTTGTTTCCCTGAGACACTTCACCCAAATTGCTCCTGTGGGGATTGCCCACAGTATTGAGTATGTAAGTCGCTTTGGATAAAAGCGTCTAACAAGTGACATGTAATGTAAAGCTTTCGGGAACTATATTTGATTAACAAAACGTTTGAAGATAGAAAAAAAGACAGGGCCAGAAACAGCCACGGTTGGAGCTTTGACCATGCTTATCGTACTTAAAATAGATGAGGGAAAGAAATGCTTTAGCTCTTAAATATGGCTAATCGTGGCTGAAAAACATCTAATTGCAGGGGTTTGATTCTGTCAGATTTTATGGGTTCTGCTGTCTTTAATATTTTAGATACTTAAAATTGTATATAGTCTCGTCTGGCATCTTAAATGTTAAACGTGTTTTGCTTTGAAGTGTTGTTTCAAGGTTGTCCGTGTAATCAAATGTGATGATTATGGTTTATTTTGAACAATTCCCTTATTGGTTTACAGAACAATTAGTTTAATTTGATATAAAATGACATGACAAAATGAGTTGACTCCTCTCGCCTCCTGCAGGTCTTCTGTGCTCGTCTCCTGGAGGAGGCGCGCTCTCGCTCCTCCTTCCCCTGCGACGTGGTTCAGGGAATCTTCTCCAACATCTGCTCCATCTACTGCTTCCACCAGCAGTTCCTCCTGCCGGCGCTGCAGAAACGCATGGAGGAGTGGTGAGGACCCTCTTCTTCTCCTCCTATTTATTTTTCTTCTCCTCCTCCTCACCTCCTCACCTCCTCACCTCCTCACCTCCTCTCTCCTGTGTGTCTGCAGGGAATCGAACCCTCGTATCGGGGACATCCTTCAGAAGCTGGCTCCCTTTCTGAAGATGTACGGAGAGTACGTGAAGAACTTTGACCGAGCCATGGAGCTGGTGAACATCTGGATGGAGAGATCAGCGCAGTTCAAGGCCATCGTGCAGGAGATCCAGGTGAGTGTGTGTGTGTGTGTAGGTGTGTGTGTGTGTGGGATGTGTGTGTTAACCTGTGTGTGTGTTAAGTTAATAACTGGGCTGAAATGTGGATATGTTACATTTGCTCCACTTGGAAGACACATACGTATACTTATTTAAAAATATGGGCATTATACTACAATATAAAGCAATGGATGTAAATAATAATTTCATTTACATTTGTATCGGGCAACATTTTTATGAAATAACAATATTAGTTGATCATTAAAGTTTAATAACAACTATATGCTGATAAAATACTGAACGGATCCAGTGAGTAAGACACGGCTATGGGGATTTAACGAGGTGTGTGTGTGTGTGTGTGTGTGTGTGTGTGTGTTAATGTTCAAGGTTAGTTTATTTGTATAGCACATTTTAAGATACAGAGGCAATTAGAAATGCTTCACATAGACATGTAACACATAATAATTCAAAACAAAACAAACACACACAAAAAAAAGAAGATAAGGCACGGTTAAAGGATCGCAGGATAGACTGCATTAAAAATAAAGGTTTTAAATGTGTGTGTTAACATGTGTGTGTGGGCTGTGTGTGTGTGTGTGTGTGTGTGTGTTGATGTGTGTGTGGGCTGTGTGTGTTAACCTATGTGTGGGTTGATGTGTGGGCTGTGTGTGTGTGGAATGTGTGTGTTAACCTGTGTGTGTGTGTGTGTGTGCAGAGGGAGGAGCGCTGTGGGAACCTGACTCTGCAGCATCACATGTTGGAGCCGGTCCAGAGGATCCCTCGCTACGAGCTGCTGCTCAAAGACTATATGCACCGCCTGCCGGAGGACGCCCCGGACCACCGGGACGCCCAGAGTACGTACAACACACACACACACACACACACACACACACACACACACACACACACACACACACACACACACACACACACACACACACACACACACACACACTACCATGTATACATCACTTCAGCGGACATTACATTGACTTACATGCATTTCCTGGAGACTTATCCTAACCTTAACCAACACATGCCTAACACTAATCCTAACCCTAACCAAGTCTTCACCCTAAAATCAATCATTCCCCTCATAGGGACCTCCATTTTGTCCCCATAAGGGAGGCGAGGCCACACGTGACTGTAAACAGATGTAGGTCCCCACAAGTATAGTAATGCTAGGCCACACACACACACACACACACACACACACACACACACACACACACACACACACCACACACACACACACACACACACACCACACACACACACACACACACACACACACACACACACACACTTCACCTCCATGCCAGATTTCAGCATCCTGGGGGTGAAAACTGTGACCGCCAAAGGGAGGGGACATTCTTGTGGACCGCCTGACAGAGCGAGCTAAAACATTTAAACATATCCGAGAGCTGCACAGCTTCGTCCAGGAATGTGTAAAGTGAACAGAATAAAGTATAAAGTGTGTGTGTTTCTGTCACTAATGTGAACTTTCTTTTCTCAGAGTCTCTGGAGCTGATCGCCACCGCAGCAGAACACTCCAACGCCGCCATCAGGAAGATGGTGAGACACACACACACACACACACACACACACACACACACACACACACACACACACACACACACACACACACACACACACACACACACACACACACACACACACACACACACACAGTTTGTCATTATCTCGACCTCATCTGTAATTAAACTCTGATTACACTCCTTAACTGTTAACTCACAGCTGCTGCTCCTTCATGTGGGTTTCACTCCGTCACATTTCTCATCACCAACTTCTCCTCTGGATCAGAGCTGAAGGGAGAGTGTTTTGAGGTGGGGTTCTACGGGGTTCTTCTCCAACTCAGCGCAATACTACCTGCAGTAGATGCAGCTTGGAGCAAAGCACAGGAGTACCAGCAGGAAGCTTTATACAATGTTTTGCTAACGGGATCTACGCAGCTATACAGTCATTTGACCGCACAGAACATTGGAGTTACTCGCCTGCTTTGATCCATTAGTCAGTTATTTTGTGACTTTTAAAAGGTTAGTTAACGTCAACAACAAGGCAGCACGAAACTCCAGTCAGATAAAACTGGTTTTTTTCAATGGAGTTTAGTGGTTTTGAAAAGAGCGTAGATAACGTCTGACAGCACAGTAAAGTGGTGGAAAAATGATGTACATTTCAAATAAATATATTGATGTGTTGGTTATATTTCCACAGCAGTACACCGCTTAGTTTGCTCCTGTGCACACTGACTGTGGCAGCTTTGGCTCAACAATGGGTTAAAACATGGAAAACTCAACCATCCATTTTCCTCCATATTCTTTTTCTTTCTTTCTTCTTTGCTGCAAATTATCATACAAACAACTCGGATTGCTAGCTATCGTCGATTATCATCGATTGTTACAAGAAAAAAACTCCTGTGTCCCTGTGCTGTCCCTCATTTTATTTTATCTTTTTATTTCCGCTTCACTTTAATATGGACAAGCTGAAAATAGTCGCCCTCACATATCAGCTCATACCTGGTTCTGTTTCTGCCTCAGGAGCGGATGAGGAAGCTGCTGAAGGTGTACGAGCTGCTGGGAGGAGAAGAAGACATCGTTAACCCGACTAACGAGCTCATCAAAGAAGGACACATCCTCAAACTGTCCAACAAGAACGGCACCACGCAGGACCGATACCTCATCCTGGTACTTCCTATTTTACTCCTACCTTTTTTACTAAAGGCATCTTCCTTTTATTGCTATTCGACCAGACACTCATAGATATCAGTATTTTTCTGTCATATTATGTTAACACTTTTCTTGTTAGGTTAGAAAAGTGTCAAAAGAACTATAACGTCACGGGAAGACTAAGAGGAATGTGAGAATCTGGTTGGGGGTATTATCAAATATCTGGAGCAAACTCCCAGAAACCTGCCGGTCCGCTGGAACTCTGACTACTTTGAAATCCAGGCTGAAGACTTTCTTTTTGCCGCTGCTTTTAATTGAACTATTCACATCTTAAACTGCACTGTAACTTTTTATTCATGTACCTGTGTAATGTTTCTAATGTGTTTTATGCTCTTAATGTCTTTCGTTTTTGTAAAGCACTTTGAATTGCCTTGTGTTCGAAAGTGCTGTATGCCTTGTTTTCTCTGGCACAAGAATTTCCTTTGTGATTTATTAAGTTGTATTTTATCTTATTATAATATGATCTAACTGAGTGACACCTGTCTTGTCTCTGTGCAGTTTAACGACAGGTTGCTGTACTGCGTCCCGAAGCTGCGTCTGATTGGTCAGAAGTACGGCGTCCGTGCTCGCATCGATGTGGACGGGATGGAGGTGAGACACATCTTTAAGTTCATCGAACTCAGTGGAGCTCTGAATATAAACCTGGAGCTGATTTAACCGGTCTGTCCCTCTCTCTCTCTCTCTCCTCTCTCTCTCTCTCTCTCTCTCTCTCTCTCTCTCTCTCTCTCTCTCTCTCTCTCTCTCTCTCTCTCTGTCTCTCTCTGTCCCTCTCTGTCTCTCTGTCTGTCTGTCTCTGTCTCTCTCTGTCTCTCTCACTCTGTCTCTCTCTGTCTCTCTCTGTCTCTCTCACTCTGTCTCTCTCTGTCTCTCTCACTCTGTCTCTCTCTCTCTCTCTCTCTCTCTCTGTCTCTCTCTGTCCCTCTCTCTGTCTGTCTCTCTCTGTCTCTCTCTGTATGTCTCTCTCTGTCCCTCTCTGTCTCTCTGTCTGTCTCTCTCTCTCTCTCTCTCTCTCTCTCTCTCTCTCTCTCTCTCTCTCTCTCTCTCTCTCTCTCTCTGTCTCTCTCACTCTGTCTCTCTCTGTCTCTCTCTCTGTCTCTCTCTCTGTCTGTCTCTCTCTGTCTCTCTCTGTCTCTCTTGTCTCTCTCTGTCTCTCTCTGTCTGTCCCCTCTGTCTCTCTCTGTCTCTCTCTGTCCCTCTCTGTCTGTCTCTCTCTGTCTCTCTGTCCCTCTCTGTCCGTCTCTCTCTGTCTCTCTCTGTCTCTCTCTGTCTGTCTCTCTCTCTATCTCTATCTCTCTCTATCTCTCTCTCTATCTCTCTATCTCTCTCTCTCTCTCTCTCTCTCTCTCTCTCTCTCTGTCCAGCTGAAGGAGACCAGCAGCGCTGCAGTACCTCGGACGTTCCTGGTTTCTGGAAAACAAAGATCTCTGGAGCTGCAGGCCAGGTACACACACACACACACCACACACACACACACACACACACACACACACACACACACACACACACACACACACACACACACACACACACACACACACACACACACACACACACACACACACACACACATCTTTTAATTACCTCACCTTGTTGGTCCCTCTTCTTCTACTGATGGAAACAAGCCAATTATGCCAATCATTTTCCAAACTGCTTTTAGAGTTTGCAATATTCTGACAGCTTCTCTGTGTGTGTGTCTGCAGGACGGAGGAGGAGAAGAAAGACTGGATTCAGGTAGACACTCTAACTTCCTGTCGGCCTGTTGTCTGTGAAATATTGCCTGATCAAATGTTTCAAATTAAAAGCATCACAGAGACTTTTATTGTGAAACTCCTCCTCTGTGTTCAGGCCATCCAGGCGACCATCCAGAGACACGAGCAGACGATGGAGAGCTTCAGACATCTCAACTGTTCTCTACGAGACGACGAGTCCACGCCGCCTCACTCCCCGGTAACACGCTCACTGACAAAACTACTGAAGACTCAAATTAATAAAACACAAAACTTCTTAAAGCTTAACCCTTGTGCTTCACTAGGGACCTTTTAATTATTCTTTAATACTTTGGTTGTGTTAATGCGGCGCAGGGGGTAAGATGCCATTTTATTTTAGAAGACACTCACTTAAAGGTGGGGTAGGTCATTTTGGAGAAACCAGCTCGAGTGCGCTAGAATTTGAAAATACACAACCGGAAGAAATCTGCCACTTCCTTACAGAGCCCCTCCTCCAACACACAGGAACGCGCACATGACCAATGAGGGCACGAGGTAAGTTTGTGCACAGATGGAAGGCTGACAGGCAGGTAGGCCATCCAGTTACTTTAGCCGGCCCGGCTCAGATGATTGGTCGTGCTTTTTACAGCGCCATGGCTTCCACAGATGAAATTTATTATGGATTTGTTGTCAAAGCACTTAAGATATTCATTGCTATCTGGATGTTAAGAGCATTCCATGGAATATAACAAAAAGTGCCGGTTTCTTAAACTTACCTACCCCACCTTTAAGCCCCTGTCACACTGTCCCGAAATTGACACCCGATGGACACACGATAAAGGAAATGTTCAAATTCGGCTGTGATCGTAGCAACATCGGGCCATTCGTGAGGGCATCTAAGCCATCGTATGACCGCCGGTGGAGTTTCTCAGGCTCCGGCAGCAACTTCGTGAGCGGCAACTTCGTAAGGCACTCGTGAGGGCATCTTGTCAAGTCGTGTCATTTTCGTGTTATCATCGGTGCATTCGCCCTCACTCTGATCGGGGCGAATGCCCGATGGCACTGATGATAACAAGATGCCCTCACGATGACCTTACGAAGGGCAAAATTGACACACGAATTCAACACGAAAATGAACCTTCTCAAGGTCCTTGGGCAATTTTTTGGCATGCCAAAGATTTTGCCACCGCTCACGAAGTTGCTGCCGGAGCCTGAGAAACTCCACCAGCGGTCATACGATGGCTTAAGATGCCCTCACGAATGGCCAGACGTTGCTACGATCACAGCCGAATTTGAACATTTCCTTTATCGTGTGTCCATCGGGTTGTTTTATTGCACAACAAAATCATGTAAACATATTATGTAAATAACCCAATTTGTGTTCTGTGAAACTGAAAAGGATATAATATATTATTTTGAAGGCGAGTTGACAGGAAGTTGTTGTTGCTATGGAAACAACAACATGACGGAGAAAACGTAATATCTTCTACATATAAAGACGGAGAAAGTAAACAAAGTCTGAAGATATCAGTACAGTATCATAGTACTGTAACATAATTGTTTTTGGTACTTTCGTTGCAGTTGTATGTCTTAAATGTAATGTAAATGTTGCCTTCGTGTGTGGTTCGGGGCCATCTTCGTGCGGAATTCACAATTCCATATTCGTGTGTCCATCGGGTGTCAATTTCGGGACAGTGTGACAGGGGCTTTAAGGAGAACAATTAACCCGTTTACACAAATGTTGATCGCCTGGCCATTTCAACATAAAATCATGATTTATTTATTCTTTTCCGATTGATTCATTTTATTATGTTCTCCCTATTGGAAAAATACATGACAATATATATCATGCATAATCCTGGTCTGATGCACAAAGTAATTAAAATGCATCATAATCATTAATGTATCCCACACTGTGAAAAAATAAATCAATCATCCAATATTTAAAAATAAATTGGGGGAGGGGGGTTGAAGGGTTTGAATTCTTGAATGAATATTTGGTAGATATGATCAGGACTGAAGATTTATTTAAAGTGTAACATTTTATAATTCTATGGCATTTTTCTTCAAATGCACATTTTTCTTCTCACAAGACATTAGAGCAACTTTTAAAATTGAAGCACAAGGGTTAAGATAAGAGGATTACAGATCTGCAGGACGAAACAAAAACAACAAGTTATTATATTATTATTTTACTTTGAATGTTATTTTTTGTTAATGGTTGTTTGATGCAAAGCAAGAGTTGAGTTTCATCAAAATCTTAAAAATGTAACTCCGCTAAG
The DNA here is from genome assembly GCF_902827175.1 of Gymnodraco acuticeps. Classification (NCBI taxonomy): domain Eukaryota; kingdom Metazoa; phylum Chordata; class Actinopteri; order Perciformes; family Bathydraconidae; genus Gymnodraco; species Gymnodraco acuticeps. The sequence continues at coordinate 145,231 of NW_022990921.1, forward strand.
TTACACAGTATGTTCACTTGCAGCAGGTAAATCAGTCAGGGTTGTATTAAACTGACCTGAGATCTGTCCTCCTCAGAGCTGTGTGGAGCTGGGGAAGCGGGCTCCGACCCCCATCAGAGAGAAGGAGGTGACTCTGTGTATGAAATGTCAGGAGCCGTTCAACTCCATCACCAAGAGACGGCACCACTGCAAGGCCTGCGGACACGTGAGTCTGTTCAAATCTGTAATCTTTCACAAATATTTACATTTTTAATAATTAATGACTGCACTGCAGAGCCTGCGGACACTTACATTATTCAATATTTACACATGTGTTAAGAGAACTGATAATTCATGAATATTTACATTTGTGTTAATTAACAACAACACTTTGAAGCCTGCGGACACGAAGGCTATTCAATATTTACATTTGTAATATAATCTTTAATAATTTGCGTGTATTTACATCTGTTTTTATTAATAACGGCACTGCAGAGCCGAATACATTTGTGTTATCATCACTAATAATTCATTAATATTTACATCTGTAATAATGATAAACAATACTGACCTTTGGCTTTTAACTTGATTATTTATTTATTATTGTGATGCTTTGAACTATTTATAGTGTAAATTGGAATTATCCACATCTGTGCTCCCGGGTGTATCTGTGTGTTTTCTTCCTGTATGTTCCTGCCTGTGTACATGACATAAGCTGCTGCTCATAACCAATTGCCCCTTGCGGGATTAATAAAGTTGTTGATTGATTTATTGATTGACCGCGGACATGTATGTTATCCAATATTTATAATTATAGGTCTATAATCACAAATCAATTTTAAAGGGGCCCTGTTATGCTTTTGGGGTTTTCCCTTACATCTAGTGTGTTGTATGGGTTTATGTGCATGTAAATGGTCTGCAAAGGCTCAAATGACCAAATTCAGATTTCTATCCCCCCCACACCCTGCCTGAAAAGCCTCCATCGGACTCCTTTCTTTATTTCCAAGACACACTATGCGCTCGCAATTATATTGGCTAGCGCTCCAACACATTGTACGTGATAGGCTAAGTAGAGACACTACATACTGATATACACCTGAACATCAGCAGGAGAGGACTCTTTAAAGTAGAGACACTAAATACTGATATACACCTGAACATCAGCAGGAGAGGACTCTTTAAAGTAGAGACACTACATACTGATATACACCTGAACATCAGCAGGAGAGGACTCTTTAAAGTAGAGACACTACATACTGATATACACCTGAACATCAGCAGGAGAGGACTCTTTAAAGTAGAGACACTACATACTGATATACACCTGAACATCAGCAGGAGAGGACTCTTTAAAGTAGAGACACTACATACTGATATACACCTGAACATCAGCAGGAGAGGACTCTTTAAAGTAGAGACACTACATACTGATATACACCTGAACATCAGCAGGAGAGGACTCTTTAAAGTAGAGACACTACATACTGATATACACCTGAACATCAGCAGGAGAGGACTCTTTAAAGTAGAGACACTACATACTGATATACACCTGAACATCAGCAGGAGAGGACTCTTTAAAGTAGAGACACTACATACTGATATACACCTGAACATCAGCAGGAGAGGACTCTTTAAAGTAGAGACACTACATACTGATATACACCTGAACATCAGCAGGAGAGGACTCTTTAAAGTAGAGACACTATATACTGATATACACCTGAACATCAGCAGGAGAGGACTCTTTAAAGTAGAGACACTACATACTGATATACACCTGAACATCAGCAGGAGAGGACTCTTTAAAGTAGAGACACTACATACTGATATACACCTGACCATCAGCAGGAGAGGACTCTTTAAAGTAGAGACACTAAATACTGATATACACCTGAACATCAGCAGGAGAGGACTCTTTAAAGTAGAGACACTCCATACTGATATACACCTGAACATCAGCAGGAGAGGACTCTTTAAAGTAGAGACACTAAATACTGATATACACCTGAACATCAGCAGGAGAGGACTCTTTAAAGTAGAGACACTACGTACTGATATACACCTGAACATCAGCAGGAGAGGACTTTTTAAAGTACAGACACTACATACTGATATACACCTGAACATCAGCAGGAGAGGACTTTTTAAAGTACAGACACTACATACTGATATACACCTGAACATCAGCAGGAGAGGACTCTTTAAAGTAGAGACACTAAATACTGATATACACCTGAACATCAGCAGGAGAGGACTCTTTAAAGTAGAGACACTACATACTGATATACACCTGAACATCAGCAGGAGAGGACTCTTTAAAGTAGAGACACTACATACTGATATACACCTGAACATCAGCAGGAGAGGACTCTTTAAAGTAGAGACACTACATACTGATATACACCTGAACATCAGCAGGAGAGGACTTTTTAAAGTACAGACACTACATACTGATATACACCTGAACATCAGCAGGAGAGGACTCTTTAAAGTAGAGACACTAAATACTGATATACACCTGAACATCAGCAGGAGAGGACTCTTTAAAGTAGAGACACTACGTACTGATATACACCTGAACATCAGCAGGAGAGGACTCTTTAAAGTAGAGACACTACGTACTGATATACACCTGAACATCAGCAGGAGAGGACTCTTTAAAGTAGAGACACTACGTACTGATATACACCTGACCATCAGCAGGAGAGGACTCTTTAAAGTAGAGACACTAAATACTGATATACACCTGAACATCAGCAGGAGAGGACTCTTTAAAGTAGAGACACTACGTACTGATATACACCTGAACATCAGCATGAGAGGACTCTTTAAAGTACAGACACTACATACTGATATACACCTGAACATCAGCAGGAGAGGACTCTTTAAAGTAGAGACACTACATACTGATATACACCTGAACATCAGCAGGAGAGGACTCTTTAAAGTAGAGACACTACATACTGATATACACCTGATCATCAGCAGGAGAGGACTCTTTAAGTAGAGACACTACGTACTGATATACACCTGAACATCAGCATGAGAGGACTCTTTAAAGTACAGACACTACATACTGATATACACCTGAACATCAGCAGGAGAGGACTCTTTAAAGTACAGACACTACATACTGATATACACCTGAACATCAGCAGGAGAGTACTCTCTAAAGTAGAGACACTACATACTGATATACACCTGATCATCAGCAGAAGAGGACTCTTTAAAGTAGAGACACTACATACTGATATACACCTGAACATCAGCAGAGTATGTCCTCTTTAAGACTACAAACATCTGACTGACTGTTTTTTTGCCTCCAGGTGGTTTGTGGGAAATGTTCAGAGTTTCGTGCTCGCCTTTCGTACGACAACAACCGCACCAACCGTGTTTGCATCGACTGCCACGCCATGCTGGTGGGGGCGTCGCCGTCGCCCGCCCTGCTGAGCAGCAGCAGCAGCCAGAGGAGGCGCTCCATCCTGGAGGTCAGTGCAGAAAACTACTCTGAAAATAAGATAAGACAAGATGAGAAGTACTTTATTGATCCCAATTTGGGAAATGTTTGTGTTGCAGCAGCAGAAAAAGACATGGCATTGTACAATAACAATTTAAAGAAATAAACAAGAAAGTAGAAAATATACATGTTGAATTACAAATTTACAGTAACAAAATATACAGCAAGTTATTACATATATATATAAATTATCTGTTTGTTGAACATTTTCTCTCCTCCCTGCAGAAACACTGACCCTCTTTATATCTCTGTCCCTTGTTGCTATAGAAACAGGCCTCTCTGGCAGCGGAGCACAGTGTGATTTGTAGTTTTTTGCACCACATGGAGAAAGGGAGTGGGCGCGGATGGCAGAAAGCCTGGTTCGTCGTCCCGGAGAACGAGCCACTGGTGCTCTACATCTACGGAGCTCCACAGGTACCTTTAGTATATATATATATATAAAATATGTAATACACCTTTATATTATTTACAAAGATCTCCTGGTAAGCCGACGGTGCATTCAGGTGCTTCTTGGATGGTCCTATTTCCCAAATTGGGAAGTCTTTCTTCCAACTTTGGTTTCAGTTGTATAGGTCATGTGTATGTTCACACAGGGTCAATGTTACGATAACAACATGTTTGATAGGGAAAGGACTTGCTCCGCAGCAAAGTCACAACTTTCTTTTACTAGATCACTAGAAGAATGAAAAAATGACAATAATAAGGAAAGACAGTAAAACATTAAAGGTGGGGTAGGTAATTCACTTCACTTTGTTATATTCCATGGAATGCTCTTAACATCCCGATAGCAATGAATATATTAAATGCGATGACATTAAATATATACAAACATTTCATCTGTGGAAACCGTGGCGCTGTAAAAAGCACGACCAATCATCTGAGCCGGCTAAAGTAACTGGATGGCCTACCTGCCTGTCAGCCTTCCATCTGTGCACAAACTTATCTCGTGCCCTCATTGGTCATGTGCGCGTTCGTGTGTGTTGGAGGAGGGGCTCTGTGAGGAAGTCTGAAGGAAGGGGAAGATTTTTTTCGACTGGGTACTTTCAAATACTAGCGCACTCGAGCTGGTTTCTCCATTCTTACCTACCCCACCTTTAAGGTACCGGAGTCGTTTGATAAAATAAGTAGAGACATAAGTATACTGTATACCAATATAAAATAATGTGCATTGTGTGGAAAAGTAAGTGACAGTATTGCAGAAATGTAATGAAGAAAGGTAAATAAATAAAGTTCAGCTAAAAAAATGTAATTTAGGTTTTTTTACCCGAGGGGGGGTTCATGTGAAAACGTATTCCGATATCACATGAATGCAGCACAAATGCCCTTTCTAGAAATGTGACCAAAAGTGAATATTACACACCCATATAAATTCATGTCAGTGTTTCCCCTAGGATGGAGTCATAGCAGCGGTGCTAAGGCACGTGGGCCCAGCATAATGTGAGCGTGGAGCGCGTGGAATTTTTTAGTGCGTGCGAAGTGCGCTCCGCCAATTTGTTTCTATGAGTCTGCCAGTACAAGAAAGGCTCTTGAGGCCTAGTACCAGGGCCGGTTCTAGACAATTTGCTGCCCTAGGCGAGATTTTATATATAAAGATTAAATGAAAAATCTCTACAAAAGACAAATACACTACAAAAACAGAAACGTATTGAGGTAATAGACGTCAAAATGGCTTCAAATGTATTCAGTATTGTATGAACTTGTTTTTAATTGGGGGTGGACGTCACATCCTCTAGGGGGGTCCGGGGGTATGCCCCCCCGGGAAGATTTGTTTGAACATTTTAAAATAAAATGCTTCAATCTGGTGCACTTTGAGCACACAATTACTAGAGACCTAGTCTAGGGGGTATAACTCTAAACACCCATATGAAAAAGATCGGTTTACATTTTAATAATCAAATAAGTGTGTGAACATAACCAATAACCTACCATAGCCAATAACAAATAAATGTAACTTATTTTATTTTTGTTGTTCATTTATATCTTATTTTACCTTAACATTTATTTATTTATGCATATTTTTGTATCTCTCCAACTTTAAACGATATTTTTGGTTTACTGTCCTATAGTAGACATTGGAATGATTTCAAACCTGTTTTTATTCATCCTAATAATTATAAAGGAGTGCCTTGGAAATATGTGTTTACAAATTATGTAAACACATATTTGTTTGAGACCCACTGAGATAACTTAGATTCAGAGAGTACCTCCTGGTCCTCCCAATGGCCTGCCTGTTACATACAGTGGCAATGTCTCAAGATTTAGCAAAATACACCTTTTTGAACATACAGTAACACAAATACTACAAATCCACATAACAAACAATCACAAATCAAAAAGGGTCGGCACTTATTATTATTTATAAAAAAATGTTTCCCCTAGCAGCGGCGCGCATATTTCAGCAGCGGCCATACCCATGATGCAATATGAACAGATAACTGACAGTATTGATCATATCTCCCCTCCAGGATGTGAAGGCGCAACGCAGCGTTCCTCTGATTGGCTTTGAGGTCTCCCTCCCCGAGTCATGTGACCGCCTCGAGCGCCGCCACGCCTTCAAGATCTCCCAGAGTCACCTGACGCTGTTCTTCAGCGCCGACTGTGAGGAGCTGCAGCGACGGTGGATCGACGTCCTGCTGCGCGCCGGGAGGGGGGGAGGAGCCTCAGGTGCATCGGCCAATCGTGGAGAGCGTGGAGGAGGAGGGGGAGGAGCTTGCGACCGTAGCAGAGGACGAGAACACGTGATTCTATTGGAGAGAAACAAATGGCAGCGATGATTAATATTGGTCCCTGTTGGAAACCATTACAAAACCAGTAGCTGATATTTACACGCACACACACACACACACTGCATGATGGCGTCTCTTCTTCTTCAACTTTTTTCGTGAGGCAGTGATGTGGGCGGAGCCTCTTCTCCCGCAGGAATCATGGGAACCACTGTGTTTTTCATCCCCTCAGTTTGGTCTCAAACACTACAGTACCCATAAACCTCAGCTGTTTTCAGGTTTAAAAAAAAAAAGAGTAAAGAGCTCTCTGATTGGACGGATTTCCTGGAACATGAAGCACATTCATCAGCTGCTGTTATAAACATTTTACCTTATGGTTTCCACTGATCCAGTGTTCAGAAGATCAACTGGTGTTAACTTAGTGGTTAAATCACGTTGTTTTTTCCACTTTAATACAGCAGCAGCAACCATCAAGGAGTCACACAACACGTAGAGGGTTTTAATAACAAAACCGGCAGATCTAAAACTCCAGTTATTATTACTGATACGTTCTCTGTCAGTGCAAGAAGATTAAATTATTTCAACAATTTTCAGTTTTCTGCACAGACCAGTAAAAAGTGATCTTGTATGAAGACACTAGACTTACAGAAGCTCGGAAACACAAAGCAGATCTGCAACATTAAGGGATTCAGATTGGACAAACTCGGGTGAATTCACAAAAACTGGATCGATTTAGTTTCATGAATTGTGCAGCGTTAGCAACCTGTATTTGCGCCGTCCCAAGATCCGGTTCACAACAGATAATGCCCTGATTATGTTAAAATGCAAACACCCATTGAGATTTGCAGCTAAGGACAATTCTTTGGCATCTTACTGCGATCACATATGTTGCAAAATATGAATGTCTTTGCACCAATCACATATTACATGAAGAGAGGAAACAGAGGTGCAAAGGCATTACTTAAACTACCAAAAGCTAGGTAATTAAACGAGACAGAGAAACCTTATTTGATTTTTAAACTACTATCCTTGTCTGTGAGTATAAATGTGCTTCAACACAAACTCTCTGAAGACACTAATAATTTCACTGTAAACCGCTAAACATTGTGATTTGGACTGCTTTTGCACGATGCTCAATTTAATGCCAAATCTCAGCAAATTCCCTGATTTAAAAACGTGCGAATACCACAGGAGAACGGAGAAGCAATCGTCTTGGAAGTGCAATTAGGAATGCATTTAACCTTTTGTTGGCGCTTTGAGAAATAAACAGTATTGTTATATTCAGGCAGGTTTAGGGATTTGGCTGCAGAAGCTTTGCAATCCTTTTGTGAATTGCCCCCTGAGTGCAGTCCAGCTCAGTGTCCCTATGATTCACACTCATTTTGGACAATGCTGCACCTCCAGTTTTACATCCAACGCCAACGATTGTAACTACAACCACCGTCTGGTGCTTGTTGGCTCGCAGATTTAGTAAAAAATGAGAAGTGTTAAAACATTATTGTTGGAAGTGAATCTGGTGTTTTCTTCCAATATCAGTGTTCAGATTGTTTCTGATATCAACAAGCAAACAGGTGTGTTACGACAAAAACAGCAACCTTCATTAATCTGACCCGAGTGGAATGGATTAAACAAGGACATACAAAAGCATTTCAGAGTCAAAATGGACAACAGATTTAAAATCCCAGCTGAGGGTTTAGGAGTGGATCTTCTACCGGACATGATGCAGCCACGAAGAAGAGATTAAAGAAGAGATTTTTCCCTGTTTTTTAAAAGATACGTGTCAGCAGGAAGTTGATATAGACTGTCAAAAGGAGGAAACGCTGTGAGATTTTTAAAAAACAAAAGAAGAAAAAGACTGATGTGTCCTCTTTAAATGCACTTAAAAGACTTTTGATTTTTTTAACCCAAAATTTGCCCCTGAAGATCAACTCCTGTATTTTGACTTCTAAACTTCACTGCTGCTGTCTGACAAATCCAAACCTGCCTATCGAATCACCTGTCCGGAGGTAAACTACATTTCCCAGCAGCCTCGGCTCCAAGTGGTGGACTCATTTGACCTGAAGCCTCTCTGCCTTCTGCTGGTGAAGTTCGGTACTGCAGATTTTTATAAAAATCACTGAGGTGGTTCATCGGGGTCCTCAAGAAATCGCCATGTTTTCAGATCACAAAGAAAATCATGAAGCAGAGAAACAAGAATTTAAAGAGTCCAAAAACGTAAATATTTTGGCTTCATTTATTCAGTTTTTCATTATTTTGTGCAAACCTTCGGAGACTGTGAACCACTATTTTCATTGTTAATAATTATGCCGATTATTTTCTCAATTAATATGGATTGATTGGTCTATAATATGTCAGAAAATCCAAAATGATGTATTTTATATGTTTTATTTTTCCTCAGTCCAAAGATATTCACCATTATATTAAATAAAATATAAAATATATAAGCTGATAACCACCATATTAAGAGAATCTGAAAACATTGGAAGACGTCACTTTGGAGACATATTCTATACCAGACAACCTATTGATTAATTGAGAAGATAATTAAATAGCTGAACATGAACATGATTGTTAGATACAAGGCCTCTAAAGGACACTGATGATCTCAGCCCCAGATGATGATGATGATGATGATGATGGTGGTGAAGGTTTTTTTTTTTTTAAAAGATGGATGTATAAAGTTGGAAAAATAGTTTTTTTAAAGATGGATACATGAAGAGGAACCAGGAACCAGCTGGACTGTACACCTTCATGTTGTCAGATGGACTCGGTGGTGTCTGTTTCCTGGATGTTAGGAATTAATCCAGCTATTAGACGGAGCCGAACTGAATCTACAATAATAGACTTTAGTTGTTTTTATCATGTTCACTTCCAGTGGTCCAGTATTTCTCTCTCTCTGTCTCTATAAACACCTTTTGGACAAAGTGTTTTGATATTGAAAATATTATTAATATTATTATTGTTATTCTGATGCTATGATGAAGTGAACAGACTTCTTGTTGGATATTTCGGTGTTTATGAGTCTGGGTTGTGTTTGATGTTTGCTTGATGCAAGTTGATGCAAGAAGAAAACAAAGAGTAAAGATTTTGTAAATATAATTTATTCTCCTGTGACCTCCCCGGTCATGTGACTATGTAAAGGTTAAAGGTTAAAACTTGCCGTCCCTCAACACAGCCAGAGCCAATCAAACTGGCCGTTTCTCAATCGCGAGGATGCTGGCTTGGTAGTCGCGTACTTCCAAGTCACTTCCTTCAGAAACGAAGCAAGTATACTTCCAAGCCATGGCTACGGAAAACGAAGAAGAATGGAACAGGCTAACAAGTGTGCCACTCTCTCTAACGGTTTTCAACATCAACTGTACCAAAAATAAATACCTCACGATGTCTATCTAATTATGAACTTGCTTTACTTTCACGGAACACATTTTTCGTGATAACAAACAAATGTAACAAAGTAACATATTTACCAACACGTGTTCTACGCCACTACATACTTACATTTCAATGTGTGCTGCGTCGGTTCAGCCATTCTCCGCAAGGGTTTTTGAAATTGGTCCGTGCGCAAAGCATTGTGGAGATTTTAAGGATGCGAAGTCTACCCATGTGCAGCCTCGAAATTTCCCCCAAACCAAGGACGCGGCCTCGGTGGAATTCCAAGTATGCTGGAGATTGGAACAGTCCTTCGGTGGCACTCGATGGCGTAGCATCCTTGAAATATTGGCTTGGAAGCCAAAATCCTCGCGATTGAGAAACGGCCACTGTTTGGGTTTCAGCTGCGGCCATGTTGGCTCCATCATTTAGACTAACGGCTAACAGGGTGAAGCTTAGAGAAACAATCAACATTTTAGTAAATCCTCTCAATCTTTGTATTTCAAATGAATATCAGGTTCTCCCTGCTTCTAGTCTTGTTGCTAAACTATGCTAAAGGTTTTCTTCTGCTTCTGGTCTTCGTGCCTATCTAGGCTATCACTTTCCCCTGCTTATAGTCTTTATGCTAAGCTAGGGTAAGAGTTTTCTCCTGTTTCTGGTCTTCGTGCTAAGCTAGGCTAGCACTTTTCCCCTGCTTCTTCTAAGCCTGGCAATTGTTTTGCTGAGCGAGGCTAGCATTTCCCTTCCTCCAAGTCTAAGCTAGGCTATCTGTTTTCCCCTGCTTCAAGTTTTTGGTGCTAAGCTAGGCTAGCAGTTTGTCCAAGCCTGGCTAGCAGTTCCGCATTGCTGCTAGTTTTTATGCTAAACTAGACTATCCGTTTCCCCCTGCTCTTCTAGTATGTGTGCTAAGCTAGGCTAACCACATCCTGGACACGCAGAGATGAAACTGAAAATGTTTTAAAAACTGGATTTCTAAAACTGTTGAACTCTTTCTTTACCTTCACAGCTCTGTCTCTAACATGGTGCTCAGTGTGAACGTGGCTCTGGTTGTCGCAGTGTATTTTTAGCGTGTAAAGCAGACTAAAGCAGTGGTGTGTTCTCTCCTCGCTCACGGGGAATGGAAGGAATTGGCCAGTAACTCAGCCTTAGTTCCCATCATCACCAGTTGTCTTCTTGATGTGATGAAAAATGTTAAAAAAAATTCAATCTGAGTAATTTCCCTACATACAGTTGATTCTTTTTGTTTTATTTCCTTTGTGTTTTCAGATATTTTTGCAGACTGGTTCTGACCGGTTCTGACCAGTGTGTGTATGATACAATTGAACAGTGTGTTGTACCAGTCCAGTGTGCACTTTTCTCTTTATGTGCCAAAATTCAGAACCATACAGTATTCAGTGAAGTTGTTGGCTAATATATCAGATTATGTTTTTTCAGTATTTCTACTTATTGTTACTTTGGGCTGGATACCAGTTTATAGCCATTTGCAGTCTCATAAACCAGTTTGAGCCAGCTATAACTAGAGATGAACGTTATTAAATGACTACACAGATTTTTTTTAAGGTGTGAAATCAACAGACTCCACAATGTAATTCCCGGCCAATTGACTTGCAGTGGGTTTCCAAATTCGGGATAACAGGCAGGGTTTTATAAGGAAATGCTTTCAGACCAACGGCCTTGTGAGAGATTGGCATGACTTTACTTGTACTTGTACTACTCAAATGCTAAACTAATTTATGTGAGGTGTATAATTTCCCTACATTATATTGTTTACTTAGCTAACTTCTTAGACGTATTATCCGACCATATATATTGAACTTAAAAAAACATGACCTCCAAATCTCTAGTTAAGACTAAACTGAGCCGGATAACGCCTGTTTTATTTACTCGTTGGAGCCGGTAACGTTACCAAGTGCAGTAACTTGTAGTTTCGATAGCTGGTTTAAAACCGGTTCTAGCTGGTTCTATCCCATCAGAGCCGGTTCGGTCACACTGGACTGTCATCAGTATTTTGCCTTACAGTTTCTGAATTTTATTGAACTTTTTCTTGTGCCAAATCAGACGACTTGATCTGTTCAACAGTTACAGTCTGTGGTTTTGTATTTATTTGTCATTTTTAATCCAAACTGTTATACTTTGTTATTTTGTCCTAATCCTGATATCCTCAGTGGTTTTTAGGATGACCTTTTTTAACTGTCTCCGATTCCCCTCATCAGACGGTCACACAGTGTTATTATGGGCTGCTGTTACCATGGACTGCATCCATGCTTTGACTTGCCGAGATTGAAGCTGAAAAATACATAACAAACCAAATAATGTTGATAAATGTAAACAGATTTATATAATACAGAGCTCTAACAGCCAATCAGAAAAGGACTGGGCAGTGATGTCATTTAGTTGAACTAAACCATGTTTTATCTCCTAACGCGTTACTATAGAGTGGTGCCGTGATGACGTATTTTTGTAGGCCAGACATAGAAGTTAGCATTGCATGGGTCGCTAGAAAAAAAGTAATGGAATTTTTCCCATTGGATTTCTGTATATCGCAGAAAAATAAGCCTTGTGGCCAACACACGTTTATGATACTTAACGCGTTTTGTTCAGGGGGATAGTCTCCACATATTAACACAATTTTTTTAAACATAAATGTAATTGGCAGAAATATATAGCTAATATAATGCTATAAACAAACTACATCGCGGTCGCATGGCTGCAAATCAAAAGCGCGTCGGCATGATGTCGTTTAGTAGTCACTTGTTAGCAACCCCTGTTTTTATGACACATCGAAGCTTCAGACATTCATGATTGGAATATATGCTGGTGTATTTTATGTTGTAGAACGAAACGTGAAAATCTCTTCAGCTTGTGTTAACCATAGATCTTATTTCAGGCTTCTAACAACAAACACGTTAAAAAAACGTTTACTTCGAGACGAGGGAACAGGAAGTGATGAAATGTCCTTTTGCAGGTTTTAGGACTCATTACGGCACCACTCTTTATAAATGTGGAGTTCAACATTAAATCTCTCTCTCTCCGGGTGTAACAGCAGCATGGTGGTGTATTCTTCTTCTTCTTCTTCCTGTTGTACTTCTGGTATCTTATTGTTATTATTGAGTATTGATTGATTGATTGATCGCAGGTTATTGGTTAGTGGCCGGCCACTGCCTTCCATCCTGTCTGTTTCCCCATCATGCCCTTATGTATGAGAAAATACAATGAGAAATGTTTATTATGAGGTTATAAATGAAATAAAAATATGAAAACTGACTACATGTCTGAAAGTTAATCTTATCATACAACCAATACTAGTACACATATTTTTACTACTGCCTTTACTTCTCCTGCAACTATACTATTACTATTTCATTTTAAATACTTGATGCATCTATAAGCAACAGCACCATCCAAGACAATAATAAAAGAGCAATAGGCTAAATTAAAATAATATTTAAAGCAGGAGATATACATCCAGAACTGGAATAAATAAACTGTGAAAATGTAACATAAGGCAAAGGTTAAATATGCTTCGGCCATCCTAAACTCCGAAAAAACTATTTGTTTCTCCGAATCGAAGGGGAAAAACACAAAAGCATTGTACACAATTTAAACCAATCAATGTTTAAGGATTAACTTAAACATCATTTGACAGTGAGGGGAATACTTCTGGTTAAAACTTCGAGACTGGAAATACTGTTTTCACCCCAAGCTGTTGCCTGGCAACGCAATTCTGTTGATAGTTATGGCTGATAAGGCTTATTACTTATTACTGTTTTGATATTTGAAACTCCAAACCGATGGAAAACCCCCACAGCAACATAGAAAAGACGGTCATAATAACATGACCCGACGCCCTAGTTAATAGACAAGATAATTTCAAACATATTATTAATTATGGATCAGAGGGAGCCAAACAAGTCAATTGTCAGTGACTGTCATCCCCTACCACACATGGATGAACTGTTCACTAACCTGCGAGGGGCTACAGTTGTTCTACTATTGTCCTCGCCTCTGCCTATCACCAGATGCTGCTTCATCCAGATTGTCGTGATTTGACTGCATTTATCACACATGATGGACTTATTAGTTTCTGCAGAGTTCCAATTGGCCTAGCTTCAGCTCCGTCAGCCTTTCAAAAGATGATGTCAATCATACTTACAGGCATACCAGGAGTACAGGCTTACCTTGATGATGCTATGGTGTCACCCAGCAGGATCATGATGCTAACCAGAGGGTGATGCATGCCCTTAATGAAGCAGGACTAAAACTGAACATGCAAAAGTGTATGTTCAATCAGACTATTCTGCGTTTTCTGACCCACACCCATTTCAAAGGATGGACTTCACCCTGACAAAGACACAGTCAGCGCTGTAACTGATGCACCTGCCCCACACGACACATCCTCTCTACGTTCCTTCCTGGGCCTTGCATCATGGTACAGTAAGTTCATTCCAGATGTTGCTACTGTTGTTGAACCGCTACGTGCAGTACTCAGAGACTCTACTGACCTGAGGTTCCAGTGGACTACTGAGGCTGATTCCAGTTTTGCTGACATTAAGATACTGATAGCTGAGAGCCCTGCTCTTTCCTTGTATGACCCCTGTAGGAGCAAATACAGTGGTGGTGGCTTAAAGCCCACCTCCGCGCCCGTCCGTTAGATGAGCCTGGTCAGATTAATAAGAGAAGGAGTTGAAAACACCGGAATAAAAGTTTATAACAATAATCTGATTTTAATGGTAAAAAACACCAATACAAGTTACAGAGTACTCTGGACTCCCAGTTCTACTGCCGTGCGATACAGATATCGGGACCAGCCAGTCAGAAACAGGGGGCCTTTTGCATGAATCAACAACAATATATATGGACATATTTGGGGCGGAGTTGTGTCGGCTCTTCCGTCCCATTTTACTCCTAAGCGAATCAGAGAGTCCGTGGGGAGGAGTTGTGTCGGCTACTCACTCCCCTATGTGTTCTTACTGGTTGGATTCACTTCGGGTCGGGGCCCAATACAGCGAATCAGAGTTCTGGGAAAAAGTATTTTTCTTCTGAACAGAGCGTGAGAGCTTCGGAAGTAAACAAGGACAGAGTCACTTTTTATCTTGCACCTGAGTTCACTCCTTTACTTTCCCAAGGAATATTTCACACAAACTACTCTTTCCTAAACAATCAAACATTATACACAGATATATTGGTGCCTGAGATTATATTGGCCCAGATTGAACCTTGAAAAGAATATGTGTGTGCTGGTGGGAGGAGGTGTATGTGTGTGTAGCAGGGTATCTGGGTCATTGAGTGTAAGTGAGAAGGTTATATATATATATAGGATTACTTAAAACAGTCCAAAATAATACATGTTTACTTCAATACAGTTCAAGATAATACCTGTTTACTTTTAATACAGTTTAGAACAATATCTGTTGACTTTACCCCCAGTTGCCTACATTTGTTACTACTGATGCTTCTGATTATGGACTGGGAGCTGCATTCACCCAAATTCACTCCAATGAGACAGAGAGAATTGTAGCATTTGCATCCAGGACGCTTTCTCCTGCTGAAAGGAAGTACTCTACGGTTGAATGTGAAGCACTTGCATGTGTTTGGGCGGTGGAAAAGTGGAGAACCTATCTCTGGGGACATTCCTTTGTGCCACGTACAGACCACCAAGCCCTTACAAACCCTGCTCACATCGAAGGGTGCTGGTCGAGCCAGTCTTGCGTATTGCACGATGGTCAGCTCGACTACTCTGCTTCACTTATGATGTCACCTACCGTCCTGGAAACAAATGTGACAGCTGACTGCCTTTCCAGGACTTCCGCTGCCTACCACTACAGATATCACTGAGGTACCGGACATGGTGGCTATGGTTTTTAAAGAATCCTTGCATGCACTGTCTGTTCCAGAATACACCGCTGCCTGTGACACCTGCCCTGAACTGACACAACTGCGACGTCAAATACAAGCAGGTTGGCCAACATGCAGAAAGAATGTATCACCAGAACTTGCTCCGTACTTTAATGTGCGAGATGAACTGGCCGTGGATAACTCACTTGTCATGAGAGGCATTAATCGGTCGTTCCCACTTCACTACGTTCCAGAGAGTGTGGAATTGGCTCATGAGGGACACCAAGGGATAGTGCTTACTAAGCAGAGACTGCATGAGTTATATTAATAATAATAATAATAATAATACATGGGACTTTTATAGCGCTTTTTCATGAAACTCAAAGACGCTTTGACAGAGTTAAGAAAAATAAAGACAAGAGAAAACAAATATTGGTGGCCACAAATGGACAAATGTGTACAGACTATGATTTCTTCTTGTGTGTCGTGCCAATACAGTGACACAACAGCTAAGACTGCACCTGCACCACTTACACCTGTGGAGCTGCCAGATGGACCTGGTAAAGGTAGCTATGACATATCAGGACCCTTTGAATGTGCTAAATGGGACTGCCGCTATGCCATTGGCCTCACAGATTATTACACTAAGTGGCCAGAGGTGGAATGTGTTTCTACTGTCACTACAGATGTCACCAATCGCTTCCTCACTTCAGTGTTCAGTCGTGAGGGAAATCCATTCCTACATGGTCTCTGACAAACAGATGTCAGTTTACGTCTCATGCGTTTGCAACCTTTTTGAGCAAGAGAGAGAGATTATTTATTTTTATTTAATCGTTTATATGGCAGGGACAATGCACAGTAATGAACACTTACGGCCCCTACACAAGGCGGCGTGCGTTGTCGCTTGCCGGCGGGGGGGGGCTGAAACTCGACCAACAACCAATCACATGAATTCTCCCGCCCCAGACACACAAGCACGCGGTTTTGATTGGCTAGAGCTTGTACTGGCATATGATTCGATTGGCTGACACCTCCATCGAGGCGTCCAAAAGTAGAACATTGCTCTACTTTTGCAGCGAGCACACACGAGAGAAGCTACCACTTTGCTCCCACAATGCAGTTCGGCGAATCGTGACGTCACCCCCATTCCAAAGTGAATGGGCAGAAGCGCTGAAGCGGCAACGCACGCCGCCGTGTGTAGGGGCCGTTAAACATTCAATGTGTTTAGGTAACAGTGCCAGATTTAGCTTTGAGCTAATTTCCATCCACAGTCCCTCACATAAACATTGAAGAAAATTACATTTTTCAAAACATAGCAAGAACAGCATACACAAGTATTAAGACATGGTAATACCATATAGCAGCAATGATATATAAGGTGCAAAAGAAGATACAAGAGCTACATAAAGTGCAAGAGAAGATACCCCTGTGTTAAAGTGCATTTTAGCGGTGATTGCACGTCTGGTGTTTCTCAACCATTCTCTGAGTTGACCTTTAAAGCTACAGTATTGAGAGTGGACAATCCCGTATCTCAGTTGGGAGGCTGTTTCCACAATGAGTTGCCTTTAATGGAGAGGATATTTTGTCCAAAAGTGGTGGGGGGGGGGGGGGCAGTCCATGTATCTATAAAAAAACACATACTTTTTTAAAGACTTAAACTAGTCAAAACTCAGTCACACATTTTTTTTAAATATTGAAGTTTAAAAGCATTCAATCTGGTACACTTTGAGAGCAACATAACCCTACCGAATAATACCTTAAAGGGGACATATCATGCTATATTTGAACAATATAGCATGTTCAAGTTGTTGTGAGTAACTAAAGTGTAACTTATTGTGAGCTAATTATCAATTGAAAATTAACTCCTAATCAACTCAAATTCAAACTCGTGAGGTGTATTGTGCTCCCTTCCAACTTGTGTCTACATTTCTCTACAAAGTACAAATGTAAAAAAAAAACGTTTTGCCACTTAGTCAAAATGACTTATGACAGCAACTACAGTGAACTACTACAAAGTTCAAACATTTATTTCATTTACCAAACTAAAGTAACCAAACAGTCCCTGAGCTGACTGAGCCTAAATCCCTAAAACGTTGCTGAAAGGTAGAGTGTAGAGTAGACCAGTGGTTCCCAAACGGTGTGTGCCGCGGCACACTGGTGTGCCGTGAGCAGTGGCGGCGCCAGAGATTTTCTCTAGGGGGTGCTGTGTGGGGTAGCTTGACGTTTCATAGAGGGTGCTCAAACATTAAGGGTTTCCCATTAATGCAACAGCGCTACAGAAGATTTTTTTTTAAATATTGAAGTTAAAAGCATCAATCTGGTGCACTTTGAGAACAAAATGAAGAGATCTATGGATATACTGTATCTCTCAACATACATATGAAACAGAACTGTAAACAGATTTTCTATTTCTTAGATAAATCACTCCCCTTTTAAAACAAACCGTTTCAGACCCACTGAGATAACTAGACTAAAGTTAACTATCTAAACACTGAGAGTCCTTTACTTCACCTGAGCTGAGGTTATCTGAGACTCTCCGTCTGACAGGAGAGAGTTCTCCCTCCACCTTGTTGTTGAAAAAGCTCCTTATATCCGTTAGCTTGGCTAGCGAGCACCAGATGCTAACCACAACGATCTCCGGTAGATACCCACCGGTGCGCGAGCTCTCGCTCGCTTGCGCACGCACACAAAATGGCTCGTGCCACACACACACAGAGCAGAGCTTGAATGAAACAGACCCAGAAGTAAGCTACTTGTACTCACGAGGCCTATTATGGTAGAATCCCTCTCGCTTTCAGTTGGTTTTGATTGAGTGTCCACATGTGGACGTTTAAGGACTAAAAACGATCCATTTGTCACTTTGCTGTTAGCAAATAATGGGGGCTCCAGCTAACAGGAAGTCACTCAAGTGTCACAAAGTAATTTAGCCTATGGGTAGGTCAAAAATCTAATGGGTGCTGGCCATTGGCCTAATCATATCACCTGTGTTGGCTTTATGTTTTTGGTCAAACATTTGTTTGTTTCACATTTGCATTGATGTAATCAATAATGTTTCTGATTTAATTTAAAAATAATATTAATAATTTCGAAAAAAAAA
Source organism: Gymnodraco acuticeps (assembly GCF_902827175.1). Lineage (NCBI taxonomy): Eukaryota > Metazoa > Chordata > Actinopteri > Perciformes > Bathydraconidae > Gymnodraco > Gymnodraco acuticeps. The sequence continues at coordinate 163,754 of NW_022990921.1, forward strand.
AAAAACACATATTTCTTGGGGGTGCTTAGGGGGTGCTTTGGCAATCCTGGGGGGTGCTTCAGCACCCCCTAGCTCCCCCTGGCGCCGCCCTGGCCGTGAGGCAAGTCCGGGTGTGCCGTGGGATTTTGTGCAACCATACGTTATTATTGCAATATACAACTACACAAAAAATAATTATTTTTTTATTTACTATATCAGTACTTTGTAGGTTTATATGTACGTAATCTGTGCGACTTGCGCGTCCACATCTCCACGTGCAGTGCTGCATAAACATGGCTGAGTCAGCGATAACTTTAGAGGGGTGGAGGTATGCCCATTACTTTGAGATTGTCCGAAGAATAGACAGGAATGTGACGGTGAGGTGCAAACTGTGTCCAGGCCAGAAGCTGTTATCCACTGCTGGAAACACCACGTCAAACCTCAACAAACACCTGCAAAGAACACATGCTAAGGTGAAGCTACCGCACACGCTATTTGTTATTTGTTTATATCACGCAGTGTTCTTCTTCTCTTCTTCTTTTCTTCTTCTTCTCTTCTTCTCTTCTTCTTCTTCTTCTATTCTTCTTCTTCTTCTTCTTCTTCTTCTTCTTCTTCTTCTTCTTCTTCTTCTTATTCTTCTTCTCTTAATGGTGAATCGCTTCCACTTGGAGCATATATCGCCACCTACTGTTGAGTTATTAAATGTTCATATTAAATCCTTGTCCTCAAACCAGTGCTTTTGAGGAATTTGAAGATCAGCTTGTTTGCTTCATTTCTTGATTTACTTTCATATATTGATTTGAAATCCATGTCCTTGATGTTGAGTTGTTCCAGTGCAGTTTTCAGAATGAGTCTTTGCCTTGTATATTCCGGGCAGCTAAAAAATACATGCTGTATTGTCTCTGGTTGTTGGCAACCATCACAATTGCCATTTGGATGCTTCCCCAATCAGATGCAGTGATGAGTTTAATCCAGAGTGTCCCAATTTTATCCTGCTGTTAATGCTCTGTTCTCTTCTACTACTCCCCCAAGTGCTTCCTGTTCCTACTTCCCTTTGTATCTGGTATAAATGTCTTCCTTTGATGTTACTGTCCCATAGTTTTTTGCCATTGTTGCTTGATAACCACTTTTGTAACAGATTTGACTTCTGATCGACTGATGGGTACAATTATATCAATCTGGTTTGCTTTCAAACCACATTTTGCCAGTTGATCCATTACTTCATTCCCTCTAATACCCACATGCGCTGGAACCCACACAAATTGAACAACAATTCCCAGATGAACTAACCTAAACATGATGTGTAAAATTTCATGTAAAATATTCCTGACGACATTCTGAAGAGAAGTTGTTTATGCTCTCCAGAGCTGCACTGGAGTCAGAGCAAATGACCACTCGCATTGGCTGTATTTCCTCTACCCACTGAAGTGCTAGTGAGATAGCCATCATCTCTACTGTATATACTGCAATGTGATCACTCGTACGCTTTCCCACTTTACTTTTAATTCAGGAACATAAAATGCACAACTAGTTAGACCATTTTCTGGATCTTTGGATCCATCAGTAAATATTTGTATAAACTGCCCATATTGTTCATGTAGAACAGTGTTCACATAAGCCTGTACATTGATTTTGTTTTTCATTGAATGTAACCGTTTCAATAGTGATAAATCTACTATAGGTTGAGGTAGCAACCATGGTGGAACAGCTGATAACACCACCGTCGGACTAATACTCCATTCTTTAACTTTGAATTCCTTACATATTTCCGAAACACAAACACAAAAACTTTCTTTTTTTATTTTGTTACTTTCCCAACTTGTTTGTACAGTTTGTTTGGTAGGGTGAGTATCTTTATGGCCCTGAAGATTTGCCCAGTAATGAACAATTAACTGTTTTCTCCTCAAAGAAATTGGTATTTTCTCCGACCTCTACCTGAAGTGCAGACACTGGTGTAGATCTGACTGCCCCACAGCATATCCTTAGTGCTTGTGCCTGGACTCTATCTAATTTTTGAAGAGAAGAATATGCAGCTGAACCATACACTATTAGTCCGTATTCTATGGCTGATCTTATTAAGGCTGTGTATACGTTCCTCAAAGCAGCTTTATCAGCCCCCCCACTTAGTGCCTGCCAAGCACCTCATAACATTTAAAACCCTTTTACATTTATCCACTACTTTATCAATGTGCGTACTCCATGTGACTCTCTCGTCCAACCATATTCCCAGAAATGTAAATGTCTTCACTTTCTTTAGATCTTGTCCATAAAGTTTTAACCTAACCTCCTCACTTATCCTTTTCCTCGTAAAAAATAAAGTTTCAGTTTTTCCACCGACAATCTAAACCCCCATGTCAGAGACCAGCTTTCAATTTCCGTAATGGCTTCCTGAATCTTAGCTACAATATATTTTACATTTCTGCCCCTTTTCCAAATAGCTCCATCATCTGCAAAAAGTGACTTACCAATATCAGATCCTACTTGTGTGTATATATCATTTATCATGATAGAAAACAAAAGAGGACTAATTACCACTCCCCTGCGGGGGTTCCATTTTTCAACGTCATGCCTTCGAGAATATGAATTGCCAACTCGGACTCTGATGGCACGGCCAAACAAAAAATCCATAATCCAATTATATACATTACCTCCCAGACCCATAATGTCCATTTTGAATTAATAATCCTTCCTTCCATCATTCTAAGCTTTTTCCACATCAAAGAATACAGTTACAACACACTCCTTATTCACTTGTGCTTTCCTTACTTCAGACTCCAGGCACAGCAATGGATCTAAAGTACTCCGCCCTCTTCTAAACCCACTCTGATAAGGAGTCATTAGTTCATTTTTCTCAATGTAGTATGTCAGCCTTTCTGTTATCATTCTTTCCATAACTTTACCACAAGTGCGATGTCAGAGCTATAGGTCTATAACTGCCTGGACTGGTTGGATCTTTCCCAGGTTTTCTAATAGGAATAATGACAGACTCTTTCCATATTATTGGCAGCTTCCCTTTCTCCCAAATCTTATTGTACATCTCCAGCAGCTTTTCTAATGCAAAATCACTTAATTTGGTCAACATTATATAGCATACATTATCTTTCCCAGGAGCAGTCATTTTACACTTACTTAATGCTCTTCTCACCTCTTGAATAGAAAAAAGTATATTTACAACACTCTGCGACGAATGTCTATCTTCATATACATTAGGATGTTCATCTAACACTTCCTGCCTCCTGATCTTACCTTCTTCTGTCAAATTTTCCGAAGAATGAACTTTGACAAAATTCTTAGCTAGAATTTCTGCCTTTCTCCATCCATAGCACCGGTGGCAATTTCCCCTCCATTCTCTAACACTGGCAGGTTACTCTGCTGTCTTATTCCCCTCATCTTCTTAACCATTCCCCATACTTTATCTAATGGTGTAGTTCTCCCAATACTTGAACAGAATCCTCTCCAACACTCCCTTTTTGCTCTTTTAACACAATGTTCCTTACCTGAGCCTGTGCCTTTTTATATTCTAATAAATTGTGTAATGAATGTGTCTTTCTTAGCTTTCCAAACAGCCTGATTTTGTTTCGAATTGCATCATTACATTATTTGTTCCACCACGGTACCATCTTAACACATTTACTAAGTTTACCAGTTTTATTCCCAATAGTTTGATTAGCGCTTTTAATTATATTTGAAGTAAATTGTTCATTTATTTCATCAATACTTCCTGCCATATCAATCTGCATCAAATTCTTTATCCAACAATTTAGCAAACATCTCCCAATTTGCTTTAGAAAAGGTCCATCTCATGATACCATCTAGCTCCACCACATTACTAATATCAAACTTGATTAATAATCGGAAGATGATCACTCCCAATACTGTTATTTGCCAATACTTCCCAACTGCTACCCGAAGCTAATTCACTTGTTACAAGAGTTAGGTCGATCGCAGACTCTGTTCCATCTCTAAAATTGAGTCTTGTACCTTGCCCATTATTTAAACAAACAAATTCCTTTGCCTCCATTAAGTCTTCCACCACCTGTCCGTTTGTAATCTGTTGATCTCCCTCCCCACATTGTATTATGTGCATTAAAATCACCACACCATAGTATTTCATTTCCTTGGCAAAAGACTGTCTAATTCCTCTATTTTGAGTTTATTACATGGATTATAAAAATTCAGGACACTAATTTTCCTTTTATTAATCCAAACTTCTACACCCACTATTTCTAAATCATGACTGTTCTTAAATGTTAGCCTACTATAAGACATTACTTCTCTGATAAGATTGCACATCCCCCTCCCTGGCCATCATTTCTATCTTGTTCTATAGCAGTATATCCCCCAATTATGAAGTCCAAATGAGTCTTCAGCCATGTTTCTTGAATACAAATAACATCTGGTTTTTCTTTTAACTGATATATATAAGTCTTGAATTCTTGTCCATTTGCAATAAGGCTTCTAGCATTCCACTGCAGAATGAGAAAAACCATTCATCTACTCACTAATCTGTGAATCATCATTATTGGGGGCTAGCATATCATGCATCATTTCAACGGTTATATCCTTTATCCCCAAAAATGCACCTGCTGCTTCCACTGTTGTTTTCAGTCTTGACCTCTTTTTTGTTTGTTGCAAAGCACATTCACCACTTTCCCAATAAAGGCCACAAATTTGTACTTATTAACAATCAATGCATCCTCTCCTATCACACATGTATGTGAACACTTTGTGAAGCTTTCCTTTGCCTGTGTGAGTTTGGGAAAATCTTTTGAAGAGAATATACTTGTTGCTACTTGGGATTTCCTAGCTATGTTTAGGGAAACCTTTTCTGTTGCTTCAGCATATGAGACTTTATTTTGCACTTTGAATCTCTGCACCTCCTTGGCCTTTTTCTGCACTTCGCAGCCCTGATACGCAGCACTATGTTCCCCACCACAGTTACAACATTTCACCTTAGCACCTGCAGCAACAACTACCATATTCATGTTCCCCCCGCACATGTTGGACACCTGGGCTTAGTTGCTTTGCACTTGTCTGCCACATGCCCAAACCTTGGCATTTAAAGCACCGCAGAGGTTTAGGGATGAATTCTCTTACTGGAAAGCTCATGCAACCGATCATTATCTTCTGTTGAATTGTTTCTTTCTTCAAACTGAAGAAGAACAGACAACTATCCACTATCTTACCCCTGATACCTAGTAGGAAGACGCTTAGCTACAGACACTTTTTCCCCCCTTTAATTTCTTTCTTGAGCTCTTCTATGCCGATTTATATGGGAACTCCACTGATAACTCCAAGCTATTTTCCGATTGCTCCAGGAACATGGCATTTCATTTCGAACCTTCATTCAGGGTCTTTCATTTTCAGTAACTTTTCCTGCTGTTTTGCATTCATCAATTCAATCAACATCCGTCCTTTGCTCAGGAATCTTGCTTGCTTTATCGATCCAATTTCTTTGTGAATTGCTTTAGTCAGGGCCACTGGATGTAGCTTAGCTGCGGTTTGCTCACCAAACTCCACAATCACTTTCCAATCTTCATTCTCATTCTTTCTTACTCTCTTCAACTCATTCCGTGAATCAGATTCACTAAGACTGTCACTTGACATGTCTATCTTCTTTCTTGAAGTCTTTTTCCTTACTTCATTCCATCCTCCTTCTCCTTCAGATGCACTTTCCATATCCTCTTCTCCAGGACTCAAGACGCCATTCCACTCCGTCCGCACGACTATCTGGAATCCTATCCCTGGTCATGAGCCTGGTGAAGGTCCCTCTTCTTCTATGTCTTCCGGTTGTTGCCTGTTTTGAATGACAAATACACACGACCGCTGCCTGCTGGTAAGGAAAGTTATTGCCACTCACACATGCGCAGTTCGTACGTGCTCGGCGAGTAAAGTAACGAGTTACTTTATGTAGATAGTAACGAAGTAGTGTAATTATAACTTTTTTTAAAGTAAACATTTATAATTTATAATTTATAATTTGTAGTTCAGGACCATGGACAATGCAGCTTCCTTGCATTGACAGTTCTCTGTGCTGTTTCCTTTGCCTCATTTTTAATTTTGTGACCTGTCTGGTTTAAATGAGTGTGTTGCTGCTTTGATGAAGCCTAATTGATAAAGTTTCAAATTAATTTCTGAAATATTTCGTAATATAGTTGTCTTTGTCACATTTTATTGGCATTAGTAAATACTTATGCACATTTACAGATATTTTACATGATAAGAGTGATAACGTGTTATAAGGGCTATTTTGCACAATAGGTGTGCCTTGAGATTTGTACTTGTCCTTTGTGTGCCTTGGGCACAAAAGTTTGGGAACCACTGGAGTAGACTATACGCATACCACTGATACAAACCTACTATACAGTATACACTGTAGTGACTGTACAGTCAGAGCGTACTGTACTGTCTGTACACCATGTTTTTTTACAACTCTACATGTGTACATATACAGTACATACTACATACTAGTGATGTACATACATACTGTTAGAAATTAAAATCAATGTTGATATGGCGTAATTTTGAATTAAATACACTTTTAATTTAAATCAGTTTTATTCTGAAAAAACGGAAGTTCACACTATTAACTTAATACTTTATTCTGAACATTCTTCACTTCCGGTTAGCATTAGCATGTGTTGAAATGCTACGTTTTCAAACCGTGAATCGAAGGTGAAATGACATGTGATATTGTACACTGAGCACACTGGGATTAGCACTCATTTATTGACGCTGAATAACATTTATCAGGGATGTTTAAATAACCACACACACCAGGATATACGTAAGTGCTAGTTTTTTTTGCGAGTCCAAGTACCGGTTCCCGACGTTCCGGTTTTAACCGGACTTGAACCGAAACTTTTTACAAGTCCAGTACCGGTTCGGCGTACCGGTACGCAGCACTAGCCATACCTATATAAAGTATATAAATAGTTTTTTTTTTCAAAATACCAAACAGATCCTGCATTTTAGCCATGCCTCATTTCGCTCTATTTGCTCTTTCCAGCCCTGTTTTTTGCAAGGGCTGATTCTGTGAGCTGCAGCTGACCACGCCCC